>NC_091998.1:27523128-27823128 GCF_044704955.1 Pristiophorus japonicus | reverse complement strand
GTGGTTTTAATCCAAGAAGCATGTCAAGTTAGAATCGGTTACAAATAAACCTGTTTTTCAAGTGCACTTCCAACAAACATGCAAGAAAAGAAGGAAAGACTTAGATTTTAAATAGTACCTTTCACAACCACCTGACGTCTCAATGAATCAAAGATCTTTCATTCAACAATGTTAAAAGAAACACACTGGGTAATGTTGTAAACCAGCTTGACTATTCAGTTGAAAAAGTTGGAGAATACTGTGCATACATATGGCTCTTGTGTCCTTTCTGTTAGTAAAGCTCAATGTGCAAGGCTTCCTGATGGCTTAGCTGGTTAAGGCATTCAGACAAGGGGAGCCCTAGGTTCTCTACAGAGTTAGCTGATCTTAGTCCAGCCAGCAGAAGGAATGCTATAACTGGCCTCGGCACATCTACCTGGGCTAGGCAGAGAGAAAAGCAGCCCTGGGTCCCATTCCTGATTGCTGGGTATGCTCAATTGTTTTGCGGACGTTGGGAAAGGGCAGGATCCGGCTTGCTGAGATCATTCTGCGGTTGAGTAGCCTATCAACATTCACAGTCTAGGTTCATGGATGAACAATGATCATTTAGGCGAGGGCAATCAGAGCCGATGGAACAGAGCCCCCAACAGGAAGCTAATTGGCCTGGATTTTGCGGTGGCAAATAACAGTGCAGCTATCAGTGCTCACCGTTATTATGGAGTAAATCGGACAGCAACCTCCAGCATCCACACTTGCACAGTTAAACACGGAAATCCAGAAGTTGCTGTCTGATTTTCCCAGCTCCTCCCCTACACCGGTACCTCGATACGGCACTCAAACACATGGACGGTGTGAAATTGCGGTATTTACCCACTAGTTGCCCACTAAACACGCCAGAAAAAGTTAGGGATGGTGCATTCAGGTGGAAGTAACTTTTTAATGGCACAAGTCTGAATAAACCTCAAAGTAGTTGTGGCTCAATTGGTAGCCTCTGAGTCAGATGGTTGTGGGCTCAACTCCCACTCCAGGAATTTGAGCATAAAAATCTAGGCTGACACTCCAGCGCAGTATCGATAGAGTGCTGCACTGTCAGAGGTGCTGTCTTTTGGATGAGACATTAAATCGAGGCCCGTCTGCTCTCTCGGGTGGACGTACAAGATCCTATGGCACTATTTCTAAGAAGAGCAGGTGAGTTATCCCCAGTATCCTAGCCAATATTTATCTCTCAATCAACTTCACTAAAAGAGATTTTCTGGTCATTATCATATTACTGTTCGTGGGAGCTTGCTGTGCGCAAATTGGCTACCGCATTTCCTACATGACAACAGTGATTGCACGTCAAAAAGTATATGGTTGTAAAGTGCTTTGAGGTGTCCGGTGTCGTGAAAGGCGCTATACAAATGCAAGTCTTCCTTTCTTTTTTAAATTACCAAACAATCTCTCTGGCCCTGAAAATTTAACTTTACAAGTATCAAGTCTCATTCCTTCAGAATTTAATTATTATTGGAGATTTTAAAAAGAATGAAAATAAAGTACTTTATTTACTTTTTCTTTCTCTTTTATCTCTCCGATAATTCCATCTTTTGCTTTCTTTATTTTGCTCTCTGTGCATGAATTTACATTGTATTAAATATTCTAATTTATACTTTGTGTGTCTCTCTGAGGATTCTTCAATCTGATTGGTTGAAGAGACACACTGTTGCTTAGCCTGCTCACACAGACCCCAGATCCCCTGTAGAGGGCACTGCGCTGAAAATGCTCTCTAAATACCATAATTTGCCGTTCGAAAGTCCACGAAAAGGCTGTGGGCAGCTGTAAGCACAATGAACAGCGAGCGCAGCTCCTTCGCTGCTGATAAAAAATCCGGGCCAATATCTTCATGAGGCGTGAGGAATAATTGGCAAAAGAAGAGGGAGAAAGAAAAAACCTCCATATACACACACGGCTTTTATGTCCTCTTTGTTACTAACACACAGTATGCACACACAACTCTCCATGTCCTGTTCATTAGCAACATACACATGCACGCTTGTGCACACTTGGCTCTTGAGTCCTGTATATTAGTAATACACAAACCCATATACACCTCTTTTCCTGGCCATTGACGATGTACAATATAGGTTTTGCACAGGTCTTGTGTGCTGTATTTTAGTACGACACATGAATCTGTGAGCACTATAGTTAAATATTAGTATAGTTCAATATTACTGGATCTCCCACAGTATTGCTCACAGGTAATCTGGAGCCTGGTTTCTGATACTTGCCTTGGTCCTAAACATGACACTAGCTTTCCCTTTGCTCTAATACAGTATGTTAACTAAAGGAATATATCAGATGACCAGCAGTCTGGAACTCACTGCCTTAAAGGAATGTTGGAGGCAGAAACCCTCATCACATTTTAAAGGTACTTGGATGTGCACTTGAAGAGCTGTAACTTACAGGGCTACGGACCTAGTGCTGAAAGGTGGGATTAGGCTGGGTAACTTTTTTGAACGGCACAGGCATGATGGGCCGAATGGCCTCCTTCTGTGTCGTAATTTTCTATGTTCTTGCCCAATCACTTAGCCTGTGTATAACCCCTTGAAGTCCCTTTGCATTCTCCTCATAACTTACATTCCCACCCAGCTTTGTATCATCAGCGAACTTGGATATATTATATTTGGTCCCCTCATCCAAATCATTGATATAGATTGTGAATAGCTGAGGCCCAAGCACTGATCCTTGCGGTACCCCGCTAGTTACAGTCTGCCAACCCGAAAATGACCCGTTTATTCCTACTCTCTGCTTTCTGTCCGTTAACCAATCCTCAGTTCATGCCAGTATATTACCCCGAATCCCATGAGCCCTAATTTTGTTTAATAACCACTTGTGTGGCTTCCTTCTGAAAATCCAAATACACCACATCCACTGGTTCTCCCTTATCTATTCTGCTAGTTGCAACCTCAAATATCTCTAGCAGATGTGTCAAACATGATATTCCTTTCATAAATCTGTGTTGACTCTGCCCAGTGCTATTATTATTTTCTAAGTGCCCTGTTACCACGTCCTTAATAATAGATTCTAGCATTCCCCTATTACTGATGTGAGGCTAACTGGTTTGTAGTTCCCCGTTTTCTTTCTCTCTCCTTTCTTCAATAACGGGGTTACACTTGCTACCTTCCAATCTGCGGGAACTTCTCTAGAATCTATGAAATTTTGGAAGATGACAACCAATGCATCCGCTATCTCTATAGCTACCTCTTTCAAAACCTTAGTTTGTAGACCATCGGGTCCAGACAGAAGTTGGGGAGAGTGATGGAGTCAGTGGCTAGGGAAAGGACTTTATGGCGGGGACTGAAAACAATGGCTTCGGTCTTCCCAATATTTAATTGGAGAAAATTTCTACTCATCCAGAACTGGATGTCAGACAAGCAGTCTAACAATTTAGAGATCGTGGAGGGGTTGAGAGAAGTGGTGGTGAGGTAGAGCTGGGTGTCATCAGCGAACATGTGGAAACTGGCGCTGTGTTCCCGAATGATGTCGCCAAGAGGCAACATGTAGATGAGAAAAAGGAGGGGGCCAAGGATAGATCCTTGGGAGACACCAGAAGTAATGATGCGGGAGCGGGAAGAGAATCCGTTGCAGATGATTCTCTGGCTAGGGTTAGATAGATAAGAATGGAAGCAGGTAAGTGCAGTCCCACCTGCTGGATGACGGTGGAGAGGCATTGGGGAAGGATAGAATGGTCAATCGTGTCAAAGGCTGCAGACAGATCAAGGACAAGGAGGAATAGTTTACCTTTTTCAGTGTCACAAAGGATGTCATTTGTGATTTCGATGTGCAGTTTCGGTACTGTGGCTGGCTTAGAAACCAGATTGGAGGGATTCAAACATGGAATTGCGGGAAAGTTAGGCACGGATTTGGGAGGCAAAACATGTTCAAGGACTTTAGAGAGGAAAGGGAGGTTGGAAATGTCCAGCAGTTTGCAAGGACGGAGAGGGTCACGGGTTGTTTTTTTGAGGAAAGGGGTGATGACGGAAGATTTGAGGGAGAGGAGGATAGTATTTGAGGAGAGAGAACCGTCAACAATGTCAGCTAACATGGGAGCCAGAAAAGGAAGTTGGGTGTTCAGCAGTTTGGTGGGAATAGGGTCAAGGGAGCAGGAAGTGGGTCTCATGGACGAGCTGAGCTCGGAGAGGTTATGAGGGGAGATTGGAGAGAAACTAGAGAAAGATGTGAGGTCAGGGCTAAGGTAGGGGGGATCCTTAGAGGAAGTTTGGCCCAGTGGGTTAGTGGAAGGAAGGGAAGAGGCAGAGGCAACTAAATGGATGGTCTCAAACTTGGAGACAAAGAAATCCATGAGCCCCTCACACTTATTGTCGGAGATGATGGTGGAGACTGGGGAGAGGGGTTTAAGAAGATGGTTAGCAGTGGCGAATAGAAAATATAGAAAATAGGTGCAGGAGCAGGCCATTCGGCTCTTCGAGCCTGCACCGCCATTCAATATGATCATGGCTGATCATGCAACTTCAGTACCCACTCTTGACTTCTCTCCATACCCCTTGATCCCTTTAGCCGTAAAGGCCACATCTAACTCCCTTTTGAGTATATCCAACAAACTGGACTCAACAACTCTCTGCGGTAGGGAATTCCACAGGTTCACAATTCTCTGGGTGAAAAAGTTTCTCCTCCTCTCGGTCCTATATGACTTACCCCTTATCCTTAGACTGTGACCCCTGGTTCTGGACTTCCCCAACATCGGGAACATTCTTCCTGCATCTAACCTGTCCAATCCCATTAGAATTTTATATGCTTCTATGAGATCCCCTCCCATTCTTCTAAATTCCAGTAAATATAAGCCTAGCCGACCCAGTCTTTCTTCATATGTCAGTCCTGTCATCCCTGGAATTAGTCTGGTAAATCTTCGCTGCACTCCCTCAATAGCAAGAATGTCCTTCCTCAGATTAGGAGACCAAAACTGCCAATAGAAGTTGGGGTTAATCTTTGCATTGCAGAATAATTCTGGAATAGTGAGAAATTTTGGCAGACGAGAGCAGGACCCGTATAATGCTTTATATGGTCCAGCCAGATCTGGCCGTAAATGGCTAAATCATTTGTCCTCCGTATCCGTTCAAGTCTGTGTCCCTTGGACTTAAGGGAGTGAAGATGAGGACCGTACCAGCAGGGACGGCCAGGGTGAGAGAGAATAACAGTTTTTGAGCAGGCGATCATTGAGCGTGGCCTTGGGCTAGCTGACTAACTGATTGCAACTGCAGTGTCTGAACTCAACATTTTTCATTCTTTGTTTCTCTCTCATACTTTATTGTTTTTTGTAAATGTTCTGCCTGATTGCCATTGAGTACTTTCGTATTGTAGTTGCAGCTGAGCTCCGTAGGTTCCCACGATGTATCGATCTGACACACACGGCCGGATTTTCTGAGAAGTTTGCGACCGGGTTTTCGCTGTGAGTGACCCGGGCGGGATCCTCGGGTACCTGTTTGTGGCGGCGATGGGACGTACCGCCGGGGAGAGGGGCGCCAACGTGCAACGACACCGATTGCGTTTGCGTCCAACATTCGGCTTTCACGCCCCGTACGCCATTCCCAGAATACCGACAGGGTCAAACCTATCGGAGCAGCCCCGCCAGCAGCGGTATGAAAACCTGCAAAAAAAGGTAAGTTAAAGTTTTTATTTTTAAATTCTTTTTCAGCGATTTGCGAGCTATAAGGGTTTTGTGAATGTTTTTGAAATATTTTTTGAAATTTTATTTATTTATTTCCCCCCCTCCCCCCAAGGCCTCTCTCGCAGCGCTCCCAGCACGGACTAAATTTGGCGAAACTCGCGTTTTGCGCTGTGAATCCTCATGCCATCCCCTCTTACCATGATGTAAACATAGAAACATAGCAAATAGGTGCAGGAGTAGGCCATTCGGCCCTTCGAGCCTGCACCGCCATTAAATATCATCATGGCTCATCATGCAACTTCAGTACCCCATTCCTGCTTTCTCTCCATACCCCCTGATCCCTTTAGCTGTAAGGGCCACCACATCTGACTCCCTTTTGAATATATCTAACGAACTGGCCTCAACAACTTTCTGTGGTAGAAAATTCCACAGGTTCACAATTCTCTGAGTGAAGAAGTTTCTCCTCATCTCGGTCCTAAATGGCTTACCCCTTATCCTTAGACTGTGATCCCTGGTTCTGGACTTCCCCAACATCGGGAACATTCTTTCTACATCTAACCTGTCCAATCCCGTCAGAATTTTATATGTTTCTATGAGATCCCCTCTCATTCTTCTAAATTCCAGTGAATATAAGCCTAGTCAATCCAGTCTTTCTTCATATGTCAGTCCTGCCATCCTTTGAATCAGTCTGGTAAAACCCGAAAGTTCGGCCTAAAACCGTTAGCACAGCGAAAACAGTAAGTTTCACGTAATGCCACCGTTTTTGCCGAAAATCCGGCCCCCAGAGTTTACCAACAAGAGCTAAAAATTCCTGCTCCATTGAAGGATTCTTTTCTACTTGCTTCTCATATGAAGTAGGTTGTCGTGGCTTACTCGAGATAATGCAATTATCTACAAACACGGAATTTGCCTGCCTCCCTAGAACCCCAGATTTGGTGATGTTTCCAACTCTGAATGGAAGCAGGTCCCAGGAAAAGGGACAGGATGTGAGGAAAAAAAATTAAATTCTTTGGAGTGAGTTCCAACATTAAATTACTAACTTTATGGATAAATTCAATGATTTCAGTAGGAATTATTGCATTTTTTATATCTTATGTTAGAAATGTTGTTATATGGCTGTATATAGCTGGATCAGAAATCAAGATTCTGGCTGAAACCACTTTGAAAAAGTAAACTGAGTGACGGAATTGATTTAAGTTTCAGCATTTCAATGGGTTGCGATTGTGTGGAGCCTTCATCTATAAGTCAATGACTTGATATGGTTCGGTTCCTCATTTGAGGCAATCGGAAAAGCGTGCTGCTGGATTTGTTTTATTTTATAGACACGTGTAAAATGAGACATGCTTTTAAATATTTAGATTAATGTGGTGACTTGGCAGCGGGCAAATACATTCTCTGTCATACCACTTCAAAGCAGCATTGGATTTCTTTCCCTCTTGTAGATTTTAGTTCTTTTAGTCTTGCATATTTTAATCAATGAACAAATCCTCTTCCTTGAGGCTTGACCCAGTAATCCTCCGCAGCATTGTAAATGCTGCAGTACTGGTCAGCACTGGTCATATGTTGTGGTGGCGTGACTATAAATGCTGCTATAAAAGAGCTGGAAATAATTCCAGCTGCCTGAGTTCTCGTCTCTGTGCTGAATGCAGCTCCAGGGCAAATTACTTTCTTCATGTTTTTCATCAGAAATGTGGAAAAGAACTGGGGATTAGATTATACAGTAAGAGGATTTAAATAGAAACAATCTGTATAGTGCAATCAAAGGCCACACCATTTAACAGAAAGGATCGACCTTGAGAGTCTTGAGCTCAGTGGTAAATGGATGGCATGGTATTGACTCATACAGACCATGAATTCTGTTGTTAATTGATCTCAGCTTGGACTTCATAAGGAACAATATAGTCGGCCTCTGTCTCCAAGCTAGGGAAGGAATATATCAGCCAACATTGTTGCTTCGGACCCAGTGAAGGAAGAGTGCATGTGTGTATGTCAGGCAAGGACAGGCAGTGATGCCCTGACATGAACAAATAGCTTGTAGACACACTCTGTCCTGGCTCATGCATGAAGGTTAGCAACTTGGGTGAGATATCAGAGGGTTGCTGATGCTTCTGGAACCATATAGGATTACATAGGATATACAGAAAAACATCTATTTGTCATAACCGTTTTATACCCAAACTAGTTGACTTTTCCCACGTCTTGGTCTGCTATTTGTATTGGAGTATTTTTGAAGGCGAGTCTCATCAATAAAGTTATTCTCTATATAATGGCATGCAACATAATGTTATTCGTATCTTTACAGGCACAGACTAGCACAGTAAGAACATACAGCATACTTTCTTAATTGTTTGGGGATTAAACAAGAATGTAAAATCAAGGAGATTAGATCACAAAATGAATCTTATCTTGAATGATGTGGAAGCTCCTCCAATGGCTCAGAGGATAAATGCACTACATTTAGAGGAAGAAGGTCCCAAATTCAATTCCTGATCTGTGCTGAGTTTGCTGATCTTAGCTAGGATCGCAATTGGTCCTCATGGTGTCTGAGCTAGGGAAATACAAAATGGATGGGATTCCCGTTCCTTGTTGCTGTCCTGTGATTCTGACTGAAAGTGTGCATTTGTAGATGCCAGGTAAGGATGGAGTTGGCCTTGTCAGTGACACAGACACAACTTCCATCTCCTCTGTGCTTAAATAATCTACTGACCTGGCTCTCAGTGTGGTTCAGTTCCACATTAGACAATGCGCTCAGCCACTGGAATCAGCAAAGCTACGTATGAAAAATGAGTCATTGGATAGAATTAGTCCAAAGCATTATTGGGAGTAATAACATTAACAAAACTTAACGGAGATGCAAGAGTCGCACTTAAATGTCACAAACCAAATAGATGTCTTTACTATCTGATTATCATCATTTAGAATGTTACATTCTGAGCAGGCTTATTGCCTATTTGTATAGCACTAATCAGACTTTGCTAGATATCACCAGACAAACAGAACAGCTGGGGTGTGGCACAAAATTGGATTGCTCTTTCAAAGAGCGGCACAGGCGTGATGGGCTGAATGGCCTCCTTCAGTGATGCAAGATTCTATGATGGCATTGAAGATTCACAGTAGACATCAGGTGCTCACCATTCGGTGGCAACTGAGAACCAGAGGGTTCACTCCAGTTGTTAAGCTGTTCAACTTGTACGATTCCATTAAATGGCTGCACTTACTGTCACCAATAAATTGCCATGTCAAAAGTACCACATTAATGACTTGTCAGTAACAGTATGCAATTATTAAATAGTTAACGCTAAAATACCCTCCAGTTACGAGGAGAGATTACGCAAATTAGAGTTGTATTCCCAAGAATTCTGAAGGTTAAGGGGTGATCTGATCGAAGTTTTTAGGATATTAAGGGGAACAGATAGGGTTGATAGAGAGAAACTATTTCTGCTGGTTGGGGATTCTAGGACTAGGGGGCAAAGTCTAAAAATGAGAGCCAGATCTTTCAGGGGTGAAATTAGGAAACACTTCTCCACACAAAGGGTGGTCGAAGTTTGGAATTCTCTTCCGCAAACAGCAATTGATGCTAGATCAATTGTTAATTTTTGGAGATTGATAGCTTTTTGTTAACCAGAAGTATTAAGGGATATGAGGCAAAGGCAGGCATATGAAGTTAGATTTGTTGAGTATATTCAAGGCTGAGTTAGATCGATGTTTGGACTCTATGGAAATCAAGGGATGCGGAGATCGGGTGGGAAAGTGGAGTTGAGGTCGCAGATCAGCCATGATCTTTATTGAATGGCGGAGCGGGCTCGAGGGGCTGTATGGCCTATTCCTACTCCTATTTCTTATGTTTTATGTTCTTATTTCTCATGTTCAGGCATTGCTAAAGTCTTCTGTCAACAGCTCAGGTCTTATCAAACATGGGGTGTTGATGAAATGGTGCTATCCTAGTTGGAATGCCAGAAAATTGTGTGAAGGATATGAATATCTCATTAACATATTTAAATTTTTTAACTACTTGGCACTACCAGCAGCCCAAAACACCAGTGGAATATTGCATGGGATGCCAAATGAACATGATGGTTCTTTTCCGCCCCCGCCCCACCCCCCTCCGCCAGATTTCCTGCTCTTTGACCTTGTAATATGTGACAGTGGTACAGCCCTCCCATTGGGTGGCTGAAGTCATGTGCACTGCACTTGGAGCAGATAGCATCCCTTTGATGCTTTTTCAGGGGAGCAGTTAGTGGAGAGTGGGATCAGCATTGGCGCTGTAGAAGCTGGACAGGATTGGGACTGGGAATTTGTACAAGGGCGAGAAGGGAGCCGGGAATTTTATGATGAGAGGGGAACAGCAGGATGAGCAGTGAGCTAATGAGAAATGTGAGGTAATGCATTTGGGGAGGGCTAATAAGGCAAGGGAATACACATTAAATAGTAGGACACTGAGAAGTGTAGAGGAACAAAGGGACCTGGGAGTGCATGTTCACAGATCCCTGAAGGTAGCAGGCCAAGTTGATAAGATGGTTAAGAAGGCATATGGAATACTTGCCTTTATTAGCCGAGGCATAGAATACAAGAGCAGAGAGGTTATGCTTGTACTGTATAAAACGCTAGTTAGGCCATAGCTAGAGTACTGCGTGCAGTTCTGGTCACCACATTACAGGAAAGATGTGATTGCAGTAGAGAGGGTGCAGAGGAGATTTACAAGGATGTTGCCTGGACTGAAGAATTTTAGCAGAGAGGGCTAACCAAACTGGAAGCAATACGGTGGAGGAGGATTTCCTGGAGTGCATAAGGGATGGTTTTTGAGACCAATATGTCGAGGAATCAACGAGGGGGGAGGCCATCTTAGACTGGGTGTTGTGTAATGAGAGAGGTTTAATTAGCAATCTCGTTGTGCGAGGCCCCTTGGGGAAGAGTGACCATAATATGGTGGAATTCTACATTAGGATGGAGAATGAAACAGTTAATTCAGAGACCATGGTCCAGAACTTAAAGAAGGGTAACTTTGAAGGTATGAGGCGTGAATTGGCTAGGATAGATTGGCGAATGATACTTAAGAGGTTGACAGTGGATGGGCAATGGCAGACATTTAGAGACTGCATGGATGAACTACAACAATTGTACATCCCTGTCTGGCGTAAAAATAAAAAAGGGAAGGTGGCTCAACCGTGGCTATCAAGGGAAATCAGGGATAGCATTAAAGCCAAGGAAGTGGCATACAAATTGGCAAGAAATAGCAGCGAACCCAGGGACTTGGAGAAATTTAGAACTCAGCAGAGGAGGACAAAGGGTTTGATTAGGGCAGGGAAAATAGAGTACGAGATGAAGCTTGCAGGGAACATTAAGACGGATTGCAAAAGCTTCGATAGATATGTAAAGAGAAAAAGGTTAGTAAAGACAAACGTAGGTCCCCTGCAGTCAGAATCAGGGGAAGTCATAACTGGGAACAAAGAAATGGCAGACCAATTGAACAAGTACTTTGGTTCATTATTCACTAAGGAGGACACAAACAACCTTCCGGATATAAAAGGGGTCAGAGGGTCTCGTAAGGAGGAGGAACTGAGGGAAATCCTTATTCGTCGGGAAATTGTGTTGAGGAAATTGATGGGATTGAAGGCCGATAAATCCCCAGGGCCTGATGGACTGCATCCCAGAGTACTTAAGGAGGTGGCCTTGGAAATAGCGGATGCATTGACTGTCATTTTCCAACATTCCATTGACTTTGGATCGGTTCCTATCGAGTGGAGGGTAGCCAATGTAACCCCACTTTTTAAAAAAGGAGGGAGAGAGAAAGCAGGGAATTATAGACCGGTCAGCCTGACCTCAGTAGTGGGTAAAATGATGGAATCAATTATTAAGGATGTCATAGCAGCGCATTTGGAAAATGGTGACATGATAGGTCCAAGTCAGCATGGATTTGTGAAAGGGAGATCATGCTTGACAAATCTTCTGGAATTTTTTGAGGATGTTTCCAGTAAAGTGGACAAAGGAGAACCAGTTGATGTGGTATATTTGGACTTTCAGAAGGCTTTCGACAAGGTCGCACACAAGAGATTAATGTGCAAAGTTAAAGCACATGGGATTGGGGGTAGTGTGCTGACGTGGATTGAGAACTGGTTGTCAGACAGGAAGCAAAGAGTAGGAGTAAATGGGTACTTTTCAGAATGGCAGGAGTGACTAGTGGGGTACCGCAAGGTTATGTGCTGGTGCCCCAGCTGTTTACATTGTACATTAATGATTTAGACGAGGAGATTATATGTAGTATCTCCAAATTTGCGGATGACACTAAGTTGGATGGCAGTGTGAGCTGCGAGGAGGATGCTATGAGGCTGCAGAGTGACTTGGATAGGTTAGGTGAGTGGGCAAATGCGTGGCAGATGAAGTATAATGTGGATAAATGTGAGGTTATCCACTTTGGTGGTAAAAACAGAGAGACAGACTATTATCTGAATGGTGATAGATTAGGAAAAGGGAAGGTGCAACGAGACCTGGGTGTCATGGTACATCAGTCATTGAAGGTTAGCATGCAGGTACAGCAGGCGGTTAAGAAAGCAAATGGCATGTTGGCCTTCATAGCGAGGGGATTTGAGTAGGGGCAGGGAGTTGTTACTACAGTTGTACAGGGCCTTGGTGAGGCCACACTTGGAGTATTGTGTACAGTTTTGGTCTCCTAATCTGAGGAAGGACATTCTTGCTATTGAGGGAGTGCAGCGAAGATTCACCAGACTGATTCCCGGGATGGTGGGACTGACCTATCAAGAAAGACTGGATCAACTGGGCTTGTATTCACTGGAGTTCAGAAGAGTGAGAGGGGACCTCATAGAAACGTTTAAAATTCGGGTTTGGACAGGTTGGATGCAGGAAGAATGTTCCCAATGTTGGGGAAGTCCAGAACCAGGGGTCACAGTCTAAGGATAAAGGGGTAAGCCATTTAGGACCGAGATGAGGAGAAACTTCTTCACCCAGTGAACCTGTGGAATTCTCTACCACAGAAAGTAGTTGAGGCCAATTCACTAAATATATTCAAAAGGGAGTTAGATGAAGTCCTTACTACTCGGGGGATCAAGGGGTATGGCGTGAAAGCAGGAAGGGGGTACTGAAGTTTCATGTTCAGCCATGAACTCATTGAATGGCGGTGCAGGCTAGAAGGGCTGAATGGCCTGCTCCTGCACCTATTTTCTATGTTTCTATAAGTTAACCCCCTCATCTCTGGAATCAGCCTAGTGAATCGTCTCTGTACCCCTCCAAGGCTAGTATATCCTTCCTTAAGTAAGGTGACCAAAACTGCACGCAGTACTCCAAGTGCGGCCTCACCAATACCCTGTACAGTTGCAGCAGGACCTCCCTGCTTTTGTACTCCATCCCTCTCGCAATGAAGGCCAACATTCCATTCGCCTTCCTGATTACCTGCTGCACCTGCAAACTAACTTTTTGGGATTCATGCACAAGGACCCCCAGGTCCCTCTGCACCGCAGCATGTTGTAATTTCTCCCCATTCAAATAATATTCCCTTTTACTGTTTTTTTTTTTCCAAGGTGGATGACCTCACATTTTCCGACATTGTATTCCATCTGCCAAACCTTAGCCTATCTAAATCTCTTTGTGGCCTCTCTGTTCCTCTACACAACTCGCTTTCCCACTAATCTTTGTGTCATCTGCAAATTTTGTTACACTACACTCTGTCCCCTCTTCCAGGTCATCTATGTATATTGTAAACAGTTGTGGTCCCAGCACCGATCCCTGTGGCACACCACTAACCACCGATTTCCAACCCGAAAAGGACCCATTTATCCCGACTCTCTGCTTTCTGTTAGCCAGCCAATTCTCGATCCATGCTAATACATTTCCTCTGACTCCGCGTACCTTTATCTTCTGCAGTAACCTTTTGTGTGGCACCTTATCGAATGCCTTTTGGAAATCTAAATACACCACATCCATCGGTACACCTCTATCCACCATGCTCATTATATCCTCAAAGAATTCCAGTAAATTAGTTCAACATGATTTCCCCTTCATGAATCCATGTTGCGTCTGCTTGATTGCACTATTCCTATCTAGATGTCCCGCTATTTCTTCCCTAATGATAGCTTCAAGCATTTTCCCCACTACAGATGTTAAACTAACCGGCCTATAGTTACCTGCCTTTTGTCTGCCCCCTTTTTGAGGTGTATAAAATTATTTGGAGCCTAGACAGAGTGGAAAGGAAGGACCTATTTCCCATAGCAGAGGGGTCAACACCAGTGGGCATAGATTTAAAGTGATTGGTAGGAGGTTTAGCGGGGATTTAAGGGGAAATTTCTTCATCCAGAAGGTGGTGGGGGTTTGGAACTCAATGCCTGAAAGGGTGGTCGAAGCACAAACCCTCACCCTATTTAAAAAGTACTTGAAGTGCCATAACCTAAGGAGCTATGGACCAAGAGCTGGAAAGTGGGATTCGGCTGGATAGCCATTTGTTGGCCAGCACGGACACGATGGGCCAAAATGGCCTCCTTCCATGCTGTAAATTTCTATGGTTCTATTCTATGAGCGATGCTCAAGAGGAGCAGCAAGTAAAGTGGTGAGTGAAACCTAGTCATTTTACTGTGGATCAAGGTCAAGATCATTTTAGCTTCAAAATCAAAAGTATGACTTGTTGCTGCTAATGGATTGTGGGGTTTTAGCTTTTATAACACTAAATTCTAAAATTTCTGAGATGACAAGTGCTGTTTCATGGATTCTATTTTGGAAGTGAGGTAGCGAACCAAAACCTGCACAGAAATTATTTTTCATTAAATTATTAATCAAAATAGCACTGACCAAGGTATAAATACTGTCTTACTTATGTTCTTAGAATATAGATGGAGAAAGAATTCACGTGATGTGAAGTTACAGAGGGTGTGCCATGTGAGTGCTTTAAATTGTTGGTGTTGTGCAAATTGTCTCCTTTATGGAGCCTGATGCAGTGTTTGTCAAGTGAGTGTTTTAATAATGCTGGAGGTGAGTCTAAGGTCCGGGGTTTGCCAAGTGAGTGCTGGTTTTGAGTTGAAGTGCTTCCTTTATAGAGTTCGAGGTCCAAGATGCACCACATGAATGTTTCAAATGTTGGTGCTGAGCAGAAGTTTTCTCTTAGAGTCACAGAATTTACAGTACAGAGGAGGCCCATCAACCCATTGAACCTATGCCAGCGCTAGTTGTTCAATTGGAGCTGTCTATTCTACTCTAACACCATTTGTCTGCCCTTTTCCCAAATCCTTTTATATCCTTTTTCAGATACAACATTCACCTAAAGGTGCCAGAAAATCCATTCACCCTATCTACAACTACTCCTTAACAACGTGCAGTGCCAGCTAGCTTACTTGCTGCAGCTCCTAATCTACTACTTGTACGAGGTGCTGAGTGAGATAAGGTTCAGCAGTGGGTGACGAGGATGCTTCCCCTGGAGACCTGAGGTGACTCTCGTCTCAGGGAAACTGGTGTTCCAGAGGGACCAACTTGCAACAGTCCTTTTCTTGCAGTATCAAGGGTGCTGGGCCTGTGTCTAAAGCTCTCTCGCCTGTGGGCACTGGAGGGGTCCCTAAAGACACATGCTCATTGCCCCTATTTACCTATTATCCACAAGAGCTTCCTCATCCTGCAGACTCGGGTCATCAGTATTGGTGTTCCTCCCTCAGTTACACTTCTTTGTCAGTCATTGTGCGCTCACCTTTTCCTTTGTGGGGATAGAGGACTTTGTTAAAGGAATTTGTGTGTTTTTCCCCCATATGGACACATGCATCTCATGTCGATGAGAGGTGCAGGTGCATTGACCATTTAAATGGTGTCCTTAAAGACTGGCAGAAGCAGTTATGACAGGCTAAGTGAATCAACAGAGTGTTGTGAGTTCAGATGTTGCTTGGATGTCTTCAGAAATTTCTCTGACAAATAAAGAGCTAAAGAGTTGAGTGAAGCCTCTATCAGTGATCGAGAGTGTGGGCTGGTGACAGTTCTTTGACTTACCTTGGCCACCTTTTGAGGGAATTGAGCCTCCTCTTGCACTGTGGGCTACTTCTTGGGGTGGTGGTGGTGGTTGTATTGAGTGCAATGAGCAGATTTGCTGCACACCTTGAAAAGAGAACCAGGCCAGTTCCTGGCTGGGGAGGAGGATGCAGCCTACAAAGTCACTAAAAGCTAGTGCACAGGTACAAAAAGTAATTAAAAAGGTGGGTGGAATGTTGGCCTTTATCTCAAGGGGGCTGGAATAGAAAGAAGAGGAAGTTATGCCTCAGATGTACAGAGCTTTGGCCAGACCCCCTCTGGAGTGCAGCGTTCAGTTTTGGGCACCACACCACAGGAAGAATGCAGGGGGTGCCGTGCACATTCACCAGAATGATACAAGGGCTTCAAGGGTTAAATTGTGAGGACAAGTTGCATAAACTTGGTTTATAGTCCCTTGAATTTAGATGGTCGGGGAATGATCTAATTGAGATGTTTCAAATGAAAAAAGAGATTTGCTCGGGTAGATACAGAGAATCTATTTCCTCTGGTGGGGGAATCCAGAACAAGGGACCACAATCTTAAAATTAGAGTGAGGCCGTTCAGGAGTGAAGTCAGGAATCATCTTTTCACACAGGGTAGTGGAAATCTGGAACTTGCTCCCCCAAAAGACTGGAGGCTGGGGCAATTAAAATTTTCAAGCCCAAGATCGACAGATTTTTATTATTTAAGGTTATCAGGGTATGTGGAGCAAAGGCTGGTAAATGGTGTTGAGGTACAGATCTAATAAAATGGCAGAACAGCCAAGAGGGGCTGAATGACCGACTCCTGTTCCCAGATTGAATTTCTCAATGGCAGTGCTCCTGTAAACGTATCACAAAAGCCACTGAAGTTGAATGTGTTTTGCATTCCTTGCCTCAAGTCTCATTTTCTAACAAATCAAATCAAATCTTCTCATTTTAAAGAGCAGACATTCCATTAGGGCTCGAACATCAGACACTGATCTCAGCCATTCATCATTTGCTGCTGAGTGTGTTTGAAGAGGCATGCATCAGCAGCAAGGAAAATAAAAATAGATTGGGTTGTGAGCCGCGGAAAATGGAGCTAGTCTCCTGGGGCTAGGAAGGCTGCATTAATCGATACAAGCACGAGCAGAGCAGACATGCAGGCAGTGGCCAGTACGGCAACAGTGCACCTGCTACTTTATAAGAACATAAGAAATAGGAGCAGGAGTAGGCCACTTGCCCCCTCAAGCCTGCTCCGTCATTCAATAAGACCATGGCTGATCTGATCATGGACTCAGCTCCACTTCCCTGCCCGTTCCCCATAACCCTTTACTCATTGATCGCTCAAAAATCTGTCTACCTCCGCCTTAAATGTATTCAATGACCCCGCCTCCACAGCTCTCTGGGGCAGAGAATTCCATAGATTTATAACCCTCTGAGAGAAGAAATTTCTCCTCATCTCTGTTTTAAATGGGCGACCCCTTATTCTAAGCCTATGTCCCCTCGTTTTAGTTTCTTCTGAGTGGAAATATCCTCTCTGCATCCACCTTGTCGAGCCCCCTCATTATCTTATAAGTTTCAATAATTCTTCTGAACTCCAATGAGTATAGGCCCAACCTACTCAACCTATCTTTATAAGTCAACCCGCCTCATCTTCGGAATCAACCAAGCGAACCTCTGAACTGCCTCCAATGCAAGTATATCCTTAAATACGGAGACCAAAACTGCACGCAGTACTCCAGGTGTGGTCTCACCAATACCCTGTACAGTTGTAGCAGCACTTCTCTGCTTTATACTCTATCCCCCTTGCAATAAAGACCAACATTCCATTTGCCTTCCTGATTACTTGCTGTACCTGCATACTAACTTTGTGTTTCATGCACATTTATGTTTATGTTCTGAGTTCCCCAGATTTTCTACACTCGGTCCCCCCGGATCATGGACTCAATGTGGTCTTGAGCTCTTCTCTGCTCCAGTTACACTAATTGTAGTTTTCGACACCATGTCCTTTTTGATAACCATTGTTTTTCACAACTAATTTCATTTTCCCTTGCCAATTTTCTCCTTTCCCCTCCTGTGCTGAAGGCATTGGCTCTTTTCAGAGGTTCCAGAGGTGACAATTCATGTGCTGCCATGCTGCTCTACTGAGGAATATCATAGTCATGCTACCTTTAGATCATGTCCACATACACACACTCTGCAGGTCCCTGGACATAACTCAGCTATTCATTGGACAGCCTCAATATGCCAATGAGGAACTGATGATGGACATCCATTTAGATGAAACTGTGCGCATGAACTCCCCTGATGGTTCAGCAAATTCACCGTTTTATGTAATGCTGAACCATACAGACTAGGCAGATCTGCAGATTGATCCATCCTCTGTACCGAGATAATCAATTTCAGTCTGAGGGTCTACAGTCAGGCTCAGCACCCTTTGGCCAGAGTTCCTCATCACTCAATAGTGATCCCTGCTGGAACATGCACAGATGTGTCGGAAGAGCTCAGCTATGAGGCCCTCCAAGGGTAAATAGCCCGCTAACACTGACGGAGATCATAGGTGAAGCACAGTCACTTGAATGAAGTACTGGAGGGGGCCCGGACCCAGCAGAACTCCAGTACTTCAGTCAGCACCTCTGGGAGAAAAGGAGAGAGAATTGTAAGGAAAATTAAATAAATAAAAGAACAAGAGTCCTTAACAGCAAACAGTCAGTCCATTTAATCACAGGTGGCTTCAAAGATTACTCATCACTTTACCTTTTGCGAATGATCCTTAAAACCGTTTTATTTTTCTCCCGTCTATTTTTACTGGGTGCTTTCTGTTTCGCAAAGTTTTATTTAATTCATGAGTGGCAAAGACACAACCTGACAACACAGAGCTTCTTACAACATGGAGCAAGACAGTCCCTCATGTCTCTAACAACTTTAATTTCAGTAAAGGATACACAAGCCATTTCAGGTGTCCGTGTAAATAATGACTCACAAGTCATTTTTAACTTACTGCAGTGGAATTGACTCCTGACATGAGTCCTACACAGTCAGCAGCACTGACAAATATAGTTAGCTGCCTATGTTCACCGACAGCCGAGGGAGCCCAGTGTTTTGCTGTGTCTCCCAATCTGCTGCAGCCTTGTAAACAGGCAGAGTCCACTAAAGCGGGCCTGTAACGTGGTGCAAAAGTGCATTATCCCACAAGCACATGCAACGCACCGGCACACCCTCTATTCCACGCCTGCACTGTGAAGAATTTTTTCTTTACATTTGCGAAAAAGAACCTAATAATTTGTTCAGTCCTGTGCTGTTGTTTGGTAAGCCCGGAGGGGAGGAAGGCTGATTTGGAAAGCCAAGAGCCAGTCTTCTACTCATGGTTCATTTTCTTAATATGCCTCTAATGGGCCTACAGGAGGGCAGAGGTACATGGTAGTCTCAATTCCGGAGAGTTAGGCACATCAGTTTGATGCCTCTCACCTAAAAACTAGGGTAAGTATAAAAGCTCCATCAGAGTGTTATATGAGCAGTTTCTAGATACAGATATTTTGTGGCACTCAAGTAAATGGGCTGGATTTTCGGCTTTTGAGCTTTCGGGACAGAACTGATACCGCTGGAAAAAGCTTGGTCCTCGTCTGCAAAATTTGGCAAAAATGAGCTTCCATGGTCGGGAGCGCAAAATCAGGTGGTATCAGTTTTTGCGCCCCAGACAAAAATTGTGGCGTTAAAAAAGTACCGTTGATTTAAGGAACTTCATTGCTGCTCCGTGCCTCACAACATAAGGTTGTATATTGTCTGGTTTTATTTTGGTGGGGGGAGTTTTTGTTACTTTGTTGCAGTAAAATTTATGATTCATACTTTGCCATGGGTCCAACATTCACCGGAGATATGACTTTATGGGGGCACATAGCATGTCTAGTATTAGCTCCATCCCTCAGTTTCCTCCATTTAGGAGAACCGGTCCATTATGAGCTGGCGACATGCGACTCTTGGTCCGGCTGCATCTCCATGCTGCCTCCCCCGTGGATGGAGTGGCTATCCAATGGAGGCCTCGCCAGGCTCCTCTTCATCGTCCTCCTCCTCCTGAAGTGGGGCTCCAATCCCCATGGGCAATGCCTGGCCCCTCATGTTGGCCAAGTTGTGCAACATGCAGCACACCACATAGAATTTGGAAACCTGTTGAAGGGAGTACTGAAGGCTGCCTCCAGAGCGGTCCAGACATCGGTCTGCCTATAGGGGATGGCATATCTCTGTCAGCATTTTCTTTCAGAAGCGCAGCCATCTCACACACTGCTCCTCAGAGAGCTGGAGGTATGAGCTTTGGTGCCTATAAACCCATTGGGGGGGGGGGGGGGGTAAGCCCTCCTCCCCAGACGTCTTTGGCCTCTCCTCATTTGTGGGCCGACATGGCCAAGAGCCCTTCTTCTAGCTTGACGCCACCTGGCAAAGCAGGGAGCATGATATGCTGTCAAGCTAGTAATGCCCCCATTAAATTCTCTCACTGAAGTTGTAAAGGCACTGTAATGACAGATAAAACTGCCGTTTGCAAGTCCGAGCTTCACGCAGTGTGATGTGCACAACCGCTGCAGTCAATGTGACCTGCGATGTAGGAGTCTCATCCCTCCATTTAAATACGCTGCCAATAGTGCCTGCTGCACCCTGGGAACGCCTAGTTTTTCAGACATTTCCTGGGGCAGGCGTTAAATGAGGCGTTGGTGCCGAATTTTGCATGCATGGCGGTAGCGGATCATTGCATGACGATTGACGTCATGATCGCAGTGAAACTAGTTTGTGGGGCGGTAAGTTTTAGCACCGCCGCAAACCATGAGTTGAATTTGCTGGCCGGGCGGTAAAAGCTGGACGCCTGACGTCAGGCACAAACTGAGGCGCAACCAAGCCGAAAATCCAGCCCTATATAGAGTCTTCTCTTGGGAATAACAGATAAAAAGAACGCAGGAGTTGCCCTATGTACTGATGTAAACAGGGTTATCACAAACAGGATCATTTTATGGGAAGTTTGCTGTGAGCCCTTTTCTCTGTGCTGTGTAGGAACCGAGTGCCCTCTAGTGGGATAGCAGTGTGTTGATAGCGATTCAATATTCTACAGTCATGCCAACCCCACTGTCTCATAAATCAAGAGAATAACTCTTAAAAATCAAGATATTTGGCATGTAAATCATGAGTTGCAATTTTTTCAAACCTTAATCAACATAGATCGACAGTTGGTTTATAAACCTAGTTAGTGGCTTATTTAACTTCTAACAGGCCAGAGTTCTTTACAAAAAACGATATTACTGCATCTGAAAATGCTTTACAAAAATCTGTAAATGGCCAGCGATCTGTGTTTCTTTGTCTTTGTACTTTGCCTGAGACTGGGGCAGGGCGCATGCAAATCTCCTTCAAAGGTGGAAGTTTGGTTATTCTCGATGTAGAAGATTCCTCAGGTCGCCGTGTGTCAGACCGAGTCTTTCCCCGTCGGCCACAACTGACAGCGTGAGTTGTCCATCCCACGTCATTTTTAGAGGGGCCAATGCAAATTTTAAGTCCGCTCTGACAGTGATGTTTTGTTGACTCCTTCAGGCCCCACAAAAATCTTCCCACCACCTGCTGATAGTCCGTCCATGGCCCCTCCCCTGGGATTGTCTCCCGTTTTTAAGACCCACTTCTGTCTTGATTCCGCAGGAGTGCCAGATCTCCTATCCCCATCCCGATCGGCGAGCTGCCTGTGGTGGCCGTTCAGCGCTGGCAGCCTTCCGATATTATTCTAAGGAACTTTGGAATAATCCTCCTCCTCTTAGAGATCATGAGTGAGGCTTCATTTCACTCAGAAATCGCGTCTCTCAGGATAGAATCACGAGAGTTGGCACGTCTGATTCTACCATGGAATTTTTCACAGATGGAGGCTGTCCTGCCCATTGTGCCTACACTAGCTCTCTGAAGGAGCTATCCATTTCGTCCCATTCCCCTCTCCAGTTCAGTAACCTATTAAACATGTGTATGTAATTGAATTCTGTTTATTTGGAAAGTACGTTGAATTCAAGAGGCAGTGTACTTCGTAAGTGTGTAAAGCTAACCAATGCATGTCTACAAATGTGCTAGCCTAATGTTTCAGTGTCTACATGCACTCATTCTGGGTACTGAACCACATAGACCAGGTTTAATCCCCACTGTGGCTGAATTAGATAATCTCAGCTGGGGTGAATTAAATAGTAAACCTTTGACTCATCTTCAAAGGCTTGGGCTTTGTATGATCTGTATGATATTCAAAGAAAGCTGCGATTTACTAGCATCTTTGGTCTCTTATCTGTTTAGGAGCATTATTGTTAACTCCCCCTGCTTCCCCCTCCCTCACCCTGGATAGTGTAGTCTACAGTACCATAAGGATACAGATCAATAATGTAAATTGTGGCACTGTGCCTGTTAGAGTAGCCAACCTGAAACAGGGCCATGCCCTGGGGCAAGTTGTAAAAATCATGCTAATATGCTTAAAAAACTTCTTCAGTTCTTAGCTATGTAATTGTTCGTTCAATGTTTTGCTGTCTTCTTAACAGGCGAAAGTGTTGAACTTCAGTAGGAGACCACATCATCTGGAAGGAATGAAGAATTTATTATCCCAACATGACCAACAGAAAAAAAATTCACATCTTCCTTGGAGCACCAGCCATTTTGAAACAGTGTAAAACATCAATACAAGAAGAAGTAACTGATGGCAGCTCCCAGAAGTGGATTCAGTGCAGGCTCTTATTTGAGAATGGATTTCTCAATCCCAGTGCTAGAGAATGCGGAATCAAAGGGTCTCAGAAACCTCTCGATTGGCATGAAGCAAAATCGCGATTGGGAAACCAATCTGGACAGTCTTCCATCTCAAAAAGTGAAGAAGGAAACATAGCGTTATCTCAAGAATGTACTTTTGAGAACCTCGATGCTTCAGTGCTGGAACAGAGACTGAGCAAAGAGTGCAATAGGTTATATGATGAGGACCTCAGTACTAGACAGATAGGTAAACAGCAGAGGAGAGGGTTGCTGCACTCTGAAGGGGAACTCAAGATAGCTGAAGAACATGATCGAGATCCCATAAATTCTGCTTGCACGGGAGAAAGTTTCAAGACACCACCTGGGTCTGATGAGGGGAGCAGAGAAAGTGGAGAAAATGATTCTCGGGGCCCTGACGGCATCACAAGAGAGCAGAATACATCTTTGAAAGAAAATTGTCCTGAATTGCCCCGTGACCCTCTGATGGAATATCTGCAGAGTACCTTTCCAACTGAGGGACAAGAAGCTTGCACAATGGTGAATGTAGGTTTATCAACAGACGCTGAGTTCCTCAGTGTGTTAACTGCCAGTCAAGCTGCTATTCTTTCACAGCAATTTTCAGAGAGTGAGTTCAACACACAGGGCCCTCATGACAACGTAAAGGCTAAACTGGAAAAAAACACGAAAGGTACTGAGATGTCCTGTCAGTCACTTGCATCGACCCATAGTTCTATTAGGCCAGCTAGACAACGTGCCAGTGAGGCAGATTGCGGACAAGTTGACAGTTCAGAAAATACCCCAGAACTTTTCAGCTTATTGAGTAACCAGCAATTGTCCAGCAATGAGGCTGTAGATGGAAGAACATCAGAAGGCTCAGAGCTGCTCTTCAGTTCCTTCACTGATTGGTCCAAAGGTGACGTTGAGGTTAATATTGAGCCATACAGTAGAGGAATCCTATGCTCTCAGGTTGCAGACAGTGCTAAGTGGTCTTTAAAAAGATCAGTGGAGACTATCAAGGAGCCTGAGAAGTTAAAACAGGTGACCCAAACATCAAGATCACCAATTTGTTTCCATAAAGAGCCACCAGCATCTAAGAAAATGAAGCTGATGAATTCTGAGAGAATCTCCGATCTTGGTCACTATCTGAAGGCACAGAGGGACCGATGGCCAACACCTAAGCTTGGCTTCCTTCAAACAGAACGGCTTAAAAACTGCACTGATAGGAGCAGGAATTACCACATTTTGGTCACCGTTCTGCTCCGCTGCCTCCTGAAGGAGATACAGATCAAATCGGGACCATTCGTTGGGTGCAGAGTCCCCTTAGCAACTATTGTGGTAACAGACCAATCACGGGTCACCATGAAGATTGTGCTGTGGAGAGCTGCTGCATTCTGGGCGCTGACTGTCTTCCCTGGGGATGTCCTACTGGTAACAGGTAAGGGAACATGTACTCCCAGACATTTGTTCATCCTTTCAGAAATGTAAGATCTCTGGGATTGGGGAAGGGGGTCAGTGTCCAGATTGGCTCTTGACTTAACAGTAGGAGTATCTGCCATAGTTGAATAATGCACACAGTCTATGACCTGTGCGGCAGACTGAACAAGTTGAAAAGTTTCCAGTCTGCATGAACAGCGGGCATGTGTGCATGGTTGGGACAGATTTTGGAACAAACGTGCGTTTGAAAACCAAGTTTTTGCTGTTCGTTTTCAACCATCAAAATGACCAGTTGGTGAGCCCCCAAAACAGACTTGCTGTATCAAAAGCAGATGGGTTTGACCACTAAACATCAGTTATATTTTTGAAAAAGGAGCTAAAATAGAAATCCAAGGTGGAAAATTGAGTCTTAATTTCTTCCAGTCATCTGTTCTTTTCTTCCTACAGTTTAAAACATTTCCCTATTCAGAGAAAATGGTTTCTACTGAAAGATTCACAATAATAATTTTCAGCAAGAAACCTGTCTTTGTGCTTCAGGTTTACTCTTTCATTTCTGTTTCCCCGCCATTAGCCCCCCAGCATCTCAATCTGGCTGGCTGCGGCCGGGAAATGGATTCCACAGATGGTAATCGGGCCCTGACGTTAAATTCGGCAGGACCTAAGAGACATCTATATTTCCCAGTATCCCGACTGCTAAACTGGTCCCCACACCCTCGCCTCTCCCCTTAAATATCGGGGCCTTGGTCTTTCATGAGTGACTTGGTAGATAAAATCACTGCCCAGTATAACACTAATCTCTAAGGTGTCAGCTATGGCTCAGTGGGTAGCACCCTCACCTCTGAGTCAGAAGGTTGTGGATTCAAGTCCCACTCCAGACTCGAGCACAAAATCTTGGATGACAATCCAGTGCAGTACTGAAGGACTGCTGCACTGTCAGAGGTGCCGTCTTTTGGATGAAACGTTAAACTGAGGTCTTGCCTACCCTTTCAGGTGGGTGTAAAAGATTCCATGGCACTGTTTGAAGATCAGCAGGGGAGTTCGCCCCGGTGTCCTGGCCAATATTTATCCCTCAACTAACTTCACTGAAACAGATGATCTGGTCATAACCTCATTGCTGTTTGTGAGAGCTTGCTGTGAGCAAATTGGCTGCACATGCAAAAACGTACTTTGTTGGCTGTACAGCATTTTGGAATGTCCTGAGGCTGTGAAAGGTACTATATAAATGCAAATCTTTTTTAAAACAGACCAGAAAGACCCACATTCTAACTCCGATCTATAGATGTTTTACATTGCATGTTAGTAGCACTGAGTTCCACAAGGATTAGTTCAGCGCTGCTATCTACAATCTAAATATAAAACTGACAACAACTTGCATTTATATAGCACCTTTAACGTAGTAAAACATCCCAAGGCGTTTCACAGGAGCGTTATCAAACAAAGCTTGACACCAAGCCACATAAGGAGATATTAGGACTGATGACCAAAAGCTTGGTCAAGGAGGTAGGATTTAAGGAGCATCTTAAAGGAGGAGAGCGAGGTAGAGAGGTTTAGGGAGGCAATTCCAGAGCTTAGGGCCTTGGCAGCTGAAAGCACAGCCGACAATGGTGGAGCGATTAAAATCAGGAAAGTGCAAGAGGCCAGAATTGGAGAAGCTCAGATATCGCGGATGGTCGTAGGGCTGGAGGAGGTCACAGAGATAGCGAGGGGCGAGTTCATGGAGGGATTTGAAAACAAGGATGAGAATTTTAAAATCGAGGCGTCGCTTAACCGGGAGCCAATGTAAGTCGGTGAATGCAAGGATGATGGGTGAATGGGACTTGGGTGCGAGTTAGAATATATATTCTTTACCAGCTTATTCAAGGCACTTTTGTTCCCGTGATATATCCCTCCCTAAACCTCTCTGCCTCTCTACCTCATTTTACTCCTACAAGCCACTCCTTAAAATTTACCTCTTTCTATCCTAATATCCCCTTATATCGCTCGGTGTCAAATTTTGCTTGATAACGATTCTGTGAAGGGCCTGGGGACATATTACTATGTTAAAGGCACCCAGTGTCTTGGCCAATATTTATCCCTCAATCAACACAACTAAAAACAGATTATCTGGTCATTGTCACATTGCTGTATTCACGAACTTGCTTGTGCACAAATTGGCTGTCGCATTTCCTACATTACAACAGTGACTACACTCCCAAAGTGCTTCATTGGCTGTAAAGCGCTTTGAGACGTCCAGTGGTCGTGAAAGGCGCTATATAAATCCAAGTCTTTTTTTAATATAAATGCAAGTTGTTGTTGTTAACAATTTAGAACTAACAAAGGCTGGGAAACTTCTTTTCAGTAGGTCATCCAGGCTGCTGGTCTTGGCAGGTGCTGGCAGATTTGCTCTTGACTCACAGCCGGCTGTGCAAGACCCATGCTTGGGGAATCCGGCAGCATGCCAGTGCAGGCGTGTTGAATTTGCTGATCTCAGCTGGGTCAATGGTTTGGATGCTCATTTGACCCCCGTATCCCTGGACTAGAGAGGACAAAAAACAGCTAGCGCTCCCACTCCTGATTGCTATCCGATGTCTCCTGCTGGGAAGAGCCTGTATCTGGAGCTGGGCGAGAACAAGTTTGGGCTCTGCAGTGACTCTCCGTATAGTCAAATAATCTAGGGGACCTCGGGGACCAATTTTAACCTAACTCGCCGAGTGGGAACCTCATGGCATTGGGTGGAACTCTGGTTTTACACACCACCCAATGTTGCTCTCCAGTGACTTAACTGGAGGATAAAATCGGGCAAGGTGTAACACCAGTTTTGCACGCGATCCCATCAGTTACACGTTAGGCGGGTTAGTTTAAAATTACTCTGTCTCAGCTCCACAGGAAAGTTGTCCTCTTGGGGGAGATACGAACAGACTGGGGAAACAAACTGCATGGGGGAAGAGTCAGAATCTTGCAGTTCAGTCCAGTCCTGTAGAAAGCCTCGGCTCTCAGAATTGACTGATACTTGAGAGGAATGGAGTAGGATCATCTCGTTTTTTACACATGCAATGCAATGGAAAACCGGCAAAGAGAGACCAAATCTGTCGGGACAGAGAGCGAGTCAGTGAGAGTCATCACTCGGCTGTTGTTAACTGGTTCAGGGAAGCAATGGAGAAACTGGACATCGGGAGAAAATATATCACTGGAACGAAAGGGCCTTGAATAAGCTGGTAAAGAATACAGAGACCTCAAGAATAAGAAATAATAGAAGGAACTGCAAGTATGAAACAGATTCAGATATAAATCAGTCCATGCCCGCATGCAGCAAGACCTAGACATCCAGGCTTAGACTGATTGGCTCGAATGTTACTTGGCACTAATCAAGTGCCAGGCAGCAACCACCTCTAACAAGAGAGAGTCTAACCACCTCTCCTTGACATTAAATGGCATTACCATCACCGAATCTCCCACTGTCCAAATCCTGGGGGTCACCATTGACCAGAAACTGAACTGGACCAGGCACATAGGTGACGTAGCTGCTAGAGCTGTTCAGAGGCTGGGTATTCCACGATCATTTCCTAACTCCCCAAAGGCTCTCCACCACCTACAAGATACAAGTCAGGAGTGTAATGGAATACACTCCAATTGACTGGATGGGTACAGCTCCAACAACACTCAAGAAGCTCAACACCATCCAGAATAAAGTAGCCTGCTTGATTGGCACCCCTACACCACCTTAAACATTCACTCCCTCCACCACCACCGCACCGTGGCTGCAGTGTGTACCGTCTACAAGATGCACTGCAGCAACTCGCCAAGGCTTCTTCAACAGCACCTAGAAGGACAAGGCATAGGAACACCATCACCTCCAAGTTCCCCTCCAAGTCACATACCATCCTGACTTGCTGTTCCTTCATCATCGCTGGGTCAAAATCCTGCAAATACCTTCACTACACGGACTGCACCGGTTCAAGAAGGTGGCTCACCAACGCCTTCTCAATGGAAGTTAGGGACGGGCAATAAATGCTGGCCTTGCCACCGACCCCCACATTCCAGGAATGAATTTTTAAAACTCTGTACTCGCTGACTTACAATAGCTCCCAGTCAGGCAACGCCTCAATTTTAAAATTCTCATCCTTGTTTTTTTTACTCCCTACATGGCATTGCCCCTCCATATCTCTGTAACCATCTCCAGCCCTACAACCCTCCAAAATCACTACTCTCCTCCAATTCTGGGCTTATGCACCTCTCCGATTTTCATCTCTCCACCATTAGCGGCCGTGCCTTCAGCCATCTAGGCCCTGAGCTCTGGAATTTCCTCCCTAAACCCCTCCATTTTATTTCTTTAAAGGCGCTATATAAATGCAAGTTGTTCCTGTTGTTTTTGTCCTTTATATTATTTCTTGTATTTTCAGTCTTTCCCTTTCTAGCTCTGTTTGAGGTCCAGCCTCCACAGCATGCTGCAATATAGCTTCACAAACAATGGCACTTGTCTGAGAATCTATCTCAGTTTTCTGCTGGCCCAGTCTCGCTTCCCCGGGTTGCCAGGAGTCCATTATAGACAGGAAACCTTGTCAGAATTCTCCAGCAGTTAAACATAGCCTCTGTACTTCTGTCAACGAATCGGCCGGAAGCTGGGGACAGATGGCGGAGATAGACTCCAAGGGTGTTGGGCTGCACTGCGAGAGAGTGGGCAGTGAAATATCAACAATGTCTTCCTTATGATAAGAAGGCAAGACTTTCTCATGGCTACAATAATATAAGAACAATTAGATGGCTCGTTACATGCTGCAAAGTGAATAGGTCTTCTGATTGTAGGGTTCTGCCCTATAACTATCCCAGACTTAAACCCAATAAAACCTGGGACAGCCAACTGGTATGACGCATGCACTTGCACAGTTTGGCATAAGGAGCGCTTTGTTTTCTTGCTGTGTTGACGTACACCTTCTGTGTGGAGCATACATCCAATTCCCTGTGTCACTCACAGACGGTTTGATGAAATTCCACAGGGGAGATGTTGGGGCTGGAGCCTGTGATGCGAAAAACTATTATTAGTGCCACACATTGTAAGGACAGTTCAAGCTGTTTTTTCCTTCAAATACAGTTTTGCTAATTAAACCTGAAGTTTTCTATTATTGCATTTTATTTTTTAACCCAAAAGAGAGTGGATTTGCCCACAGCTCACTTTTTTTACTCGAATTAGGCGACAAAAATTTAACTGGAAAATCAGAAACGTTAATTGTACAACTAAACAGAGGGCCATTGTTTATTTTTTTCTGATTTTAACACTTTTTTCCTTTTGGTAAATCCTGATTTAAATATTTTTAAATGGTTTATTTTTATTTCTGTTTCTCCAACTTGGTTATTTTCCATATCCTAGTCTGTGAATTCGATGGAGCCTCCCTGAGCTGGGAGACCAGGATGTTGACCTGGAAGTTGACTCTTTCATGACCTGGACTCCAGAATCACCCCGTCTCCAACCCCCAGACACTTGGCATACTGCCCATGGATTCAGCACCAATCGGCATTTATTGCCAGCCAAAAAGGTCAAACACAGTGATCATAATAGTATCAAGTTTAGAATAGTTATGGAAAAGGACAAGGTACAATCAAGGGTAAAAGTATTTCCCGAGAGGAGGGCTAATTTCAATAAGTTATAAAGGGATCTGGTCCAGGTAGATCGGAATCAAAAATTGGTAGGCAAAACTGTGGTCGAACAATGGGTGGCCTTCACAGTGGAGCTGGTTCTTTTACAGTGTAGACACATTCTTATGAGGGGGGGAAGGAAGGGCATACAAAGCTAGAGCTCCTCGGATGACAAAGATATAGGGGCCGAACTCAGTGGACTCACCACCTGCCTCCGCTGAGTTTTCTGGGCGGTCTCCCCTCCGAGCGAGTTTGGTGGAAGTCTCCCGCTGGCGAGGAGGGAAGACCGCTGGGGACCCGCCCGCTGACGCGCAACTCACCTAAGTGTCCTCCCGCCACCCCCGAGCTGCTAGTTTGGTCCGGGTGGGAGGCCGCTGCAGCAGGGGGAATAACCGCCGTGTGGAGGCAGGTCTAACCTCAACGGTAAGTATGAAGACCTGCAAAAAAAGGTTAATAAACTTCTTTTCTTTATTTTTTTCCCAGCGATTCAGGTGGATGGGGCCCCCTGAAGGATTTGCAGTGCTTTTAAAAAAAAGTTTTGGAAAATGTTTATTTTTATCAGTTCCCCCCTCCCTGGGCCCGACTCAATCCTCGGCGGTACTTTGCCGAGGATTGCATTTACTGCCGAGATTGGGAGCTCCTGCCCGCTGCCGCCCAGATTCATGGCGTAAGTTCTATTTTTGCCGCCGGGCGGTCTTTCTAGGACTTTTTTATGAAAGTTCCGCCCAAAGTACCGTCAGGATCGGAGCGGGCGTTTGGGCGGCACTTGGGCGGAACTCAAGTTCGGGGCCATAGAAATGAAAAGGAAACAGAAAAAGGAGGTTTATGACAATTGAAGGTTCATAATACATTAGAGAACTAAGCTGAATATATAAAGTACAGAGGAGGTCTAAAGAAGAGAATACAGGGGAAAAGAGAGAGTATGAGAATAGATTAGCAGGTAACGTAAAAGGGAACCCAAAATTTTATAAACACATAAATAGTAAGATGGGAGTCACAGGAAGGGTGGGGCCGGTTAGGAATCAAAAATGGGGTCTTCTTGTGGAGGCAGAGGGCATGGCTGAGGTACTAAATGTGCACTTTGCATCTGTCCTCACTAGAGAAGAGGATGCTGCCAATGTAGCAGTAAAGGAGGAGGCAGTAGCGATAGTGGATAGGATAAAAATAGATCGAGTGGTTGTAGTGTATTTGGATTTCCAGAAGGCATTCGATAAGGTACCACATAAAAGATTATTGCATAAGATAAGAGCTTACGAGGTTGGGGGTAATATATTAGTATGAATAGAGGATTGGCTAACTAACAGAAATCAGAGAGTCAGGATAAATGGGTAATTTGCAGTTGGCAAATGGTAACTAGCGGGGTTCCACAGGGATCAGTGCTGGGGCCTCAATTATTTACAATCTATATTAATGACTTGGATGAAGGGACCAAATGCAATGTAGCCAAATTTGCTGATGGTACAAAGATAGGTGGGAAAGAGAGATTGTAGAGGGACATGATCGGGGGCCTAGGAAAGGTGTGAGTTTGGGGCCCAGAAGAGGCGAGGGTCCAGGGGCAGCACGGGCCAGCCCACACTGCGATATGTGTACGCACTAGGTCCGTGCAGCAGAGCTGGTCTCCAGTCGTCTTGGTTAATCCTTGCTACTGAACCAAGACCTAGCTCTGTCAAGCCCGTGTGGTGGCTGGTGTGCAATGGTCACCACACGCTAAAAAAAATGCACAGACAGGCATCTTCTACCCTTCAAGATTTAGTTCGGGACTTGGAGTTTTAGGTCCTTCATTGAAACACCTGTGAACTTTTTGGCATGGAAGCAAGTCATCCTCGATTCAAGGGATGCCTATGATGATGATGATGATGAGGTGGGAAAGCAAGTTATGACGAGGGCACCAAGAGTCTGCAAAGAGATATAGATAGGTTAAATGAGTCGGCAAAAATTTGGCAGATGGAGTATAATGTGGGAAAATGTGAGGATATCCACTTTGGTAGGAAGAATAAAAAAGCAAATTATTATTTAAATGGAGAGAGACTACAAAATTCTGCGATAGAGAGGGATCTGGGGGTCCTTGTACATGAAACACTTAAAGTTAGCATGCAGGTACAGCAAGTAATTAGGAAGGCAAATGGAATGTTGGCTTTTATTGCAAGAGGGATGGAGCATAAAAGTAGGGAAGTCTTACTATAACTGTACAGGAAGGTGTTGGTGAGAGCACACCTGGAGTACTGCATACAGTTTTGGTCTCCTTATTTAAAGAGGGATATACTTGCATTGGAGGCAGTTCAGAGAAGGTTCACTAGGTTGATTCCTGAGATGAAGGGGTTGTCTTAAGAAGAATGGTTGAGCAGGTTGGAAATATACTCATTGGAGTTTAGAAGAATGATAGGTGATCTTATTGAAACGTGTAAGATTCTGAGGGGGCTTGACAGGGTAGATGCAGAGAGGATGTTTCCCCTTGTGGGGGAATTTAAAACTAGGGGGCATAGTTTCCAAATAAGGGGTGGCACATTTAAAACGGAGATGAGGAGGAATGTTTTCTTTCAGAGGATCGTGAATCTTTGGAATTCTCTCCCAAGAGAACAGTGGAGGCTGGGTCATTGAATATATTTAAGGTGGAGATAGACAGATGTTTGAACGATAAGGGTTATGGGGAGCGGGCAGGAAAGTAGAGTTGAGGCCAAGATCTGATCAGCATGATCTTATTGAATGACGAAACAGGTTTGAGGGGCCAAATGGCCTACTCCTGCTCCTAATTCTTATGTTCTTATAAAGAGGAGATACTTAAAAAGTTGGCAGTCCTCAAAATACAAAGATGACCTGGTCCAGATGGGATGCATCCTAGGCTCCACAGGGAAGTAAGAGTGGAAATTGCAGAGGCTCTGGCCATAAATTTTCCAATCCTCCTTAGATATGGGGATGATGCCAGAGGACTGGGGGATTGTAAATATTACACCTCTGTTTAAAAAGGGGGGAGAGGGATAAACTCGGCAACTACAGTCCAATCAGCCTAACGCCGGTGGTGGGTACATTTTTAGAGACAATAATCTGGGACAAAATTAATTGCATTTGGAAAAATATGGGCTAATAAATGAAAGTCAGCATGGATTTGTTAAAGGCAAATCATGTTTAACTAACTTCTTCTCTGCTGTTTCATTCTATGATTCTCCAGCGAGGATTGCTCTCTGGAGTTGAGGAGGTTGAGACGCGGGGCTGTGTTGAGCAGACAGACCAATGCACTTTGTCTACCCTTGTGGACTTCTTCAGCTCAATGACCAAATGTAAAACAAATAATAGGCCAATAATTGGATGTATTACTGCCGGAGCTGACTGTATCAAAATATTCAACTCAAGATTTTCATAGTCTTGATTTCAGCCACCATAGCGTGCTGTCGAGCTGTATAGATGATCAAGGGACAGCCGGTGGTAATTGGGCAGTGTGGAATTGCTTGTGATGTTTGACTTTAGATTGACCGTTATATTCTACTTGATCGACGACCTCAGCAGTGACATTTTCAACCACCTGATAAATAACTACAAAAATGCATTGATTAGAAATGCGATAGGGTCTTAATTGAGACACTCCATTCACATTGCTACAATCATAGGAAGGGAGGAAGGAAAGAAAGAAGGAAGGAAGGAATTAACTTGCCTTCATCTGTTTGAGGGCAATATTATCACGCATTTGGAAAGAGTCATTCTAATACAGTGTTTAGATAGTATAGTGTTTAGACATTAGTGCATGTTTTTGAAAGTTTTTTAAAATCTATATATATCAAGGGACATAACACCTCCTGTAGCCCATATGTTGGAGGCAGCTTGCCACTTTCAGTCATGCTTATATTATTGGCAGCAGCTTCCAACTGAAAAGCTCTTCTAGACACTCTAATATTGACAGTCCTGCTTTTAAAACCTGTGTCAGCCGTGGCTCAGTGGTCGCACTTTTTCCTATAAATCAGAAGGTTGTGGGTTCAAGTCCTACTCCAGAGACTTGAGCACAAAATCTGAAACGTTTCCTCTCCCCACTGGGGCTTGCTTGCCATGTAGGAGTTCCGAGTAGAGCCCGACACGAGTATGTTAACATAGAAACATAGAAAATAGGAGCAGTAGTAGGCCATTCGGCCCTTTGAGTCTGCACCGCCATTCAATATGATCATGGCTGATCCTCCACCTCAACACCATATTCCCGCTTTTTCCTCATACCCCTTGATGCCTTTTGTTTCTAGAAATCTATCTATCTCCCTCGTAAATATATTCAATGACTTGGCCTCCACAGCCTTTTGTGGTAGAAAATTCCACAGGTTCACCACCCTCTGAGTGAAAACATTTCTCCTCATCTCGGACCTAAATTTCCTACCCCGTATCCTGAGACTGTGACCCCTTGTTCTAGACTTCCCAGCCAGGGGAAACATCCTCCCCGCATCCAATCTATCCAACCCCATCAGAATTTTATACGTTTCAATGAGATCTCCTCTCATTCTTCTAAATGGTAGTGAACACAGGCCTAGTCGACCCAATCTCTCATACTACAGTCGTGCCATCCCAGGAATCAGTCTGGTGAACCTTCGCTGCACCCCCTCTATGGCAAATATATCCTTTCTTAGGTAAGGAGACCAAAACGGCACACAATACTGCAAGTGCGATCTCACCAAGGCCTGTATAACTGTAGTAAGACATCCTTGCTCCTGTACTCAAATCCTCTTGCAATGAAGGCCAACATACTATTTGCCTTCCTAATTGCTGACGCACTTGCATGTTAGCTTTCAATGACTGGTGTACAAGGACACCCAGGTCCCTCTGTACATCGACACTTCCCAAGCCATCACCATTTAAATAATACTTTGTCCTTGTATTTTAACTACCAAAGTGGATAACTTCACATTTATCCACGTTATACTGCATCTGCCATGTGTTTGCCCACTCACTCAACCTATCTAAATCGCCTTGCAGCGTCTTTGCATCCTCCTCACAACTCTCAATCCCACCTAGTTTTGTGTCGTCAGCAAACTTGGAAATAGTACATTTGGTTCCCTCATCCAAATCATTTATATATATTGTGAATAGCTGGGGCCCAAGCACTGATCCCTGTGGAACCCCACTAGACACTGCCCGCCACCCCGAAAACGACCCATTTATTCCTACTCTCTGTTTCCTGTCAGTTAACCAATTTTCAATCAATGCCAATACATTACCCCCAATCCTATGTTCTTTAATTTTGCACACTAACCTCTTATATTGGATTTTATCAAAAGCCTTCTGAAAACCACCTATGGCAACTGATTGTTTTATAACCTTCAACAATTCAACCACGACAGTGCTACATCTAAGTGTTTCTGTTTTTCGCCTCCAGACTGAGACCCATGGAAGCTTTGCTGTCACTCAGATGAATGAAAAGCGAATTGGAAGATTAATGCAAATAAATGCTCAATCTTAAATCTCTCGAGTTCAAGACAAATAAAAGATTGTATTTGCCTGTTCAGCACTGGGCGACTATAACCATAACAAATTCAGTGGGGATCAATAACATTGTTTTTTTAGTAGCAGGGAGTGACCATTGTGATTCCCTCAGCAGGGAGCCCTGCAGTCCCTATAGTTCCTTTCATAGAAACATAGAAAATAGGTGCAGGAGTAGGCCATTCGGCCTTTCGAGCCTGCACCGCCATTCAATGAGTTCATGGCTGAACATGCAACTTCAGTACCCCATTCCTGCTTTCTCGCCATACCCCTTGATCCCCCTAGTAGTAAGGACTACATCTAACTCCTTTTTGAATATATTATGTGAATTGGCCTCAACAACTTTCTGTGGTAGAGAATTCCACAGGTTCACCACTCTCTGGGTGAAGAAGTTTCTCCTTATCTTGGTCCTAAATGGCTTACCCCTTATCCTTAGACTGTGTCCCCTGGTTCTGGACTTCCCCAACATTAATAAGAACATAAGAATTAGGAACAGGAGTAGGCCATCTAGCCCCTCAATCCTGCTCCGCCATTCAACAAGATCATGGCTGATCTGGCCATGGACTCCGCTCCCCATAACCCTTAATTCCCTTATTGGTTAAAAATCTATCTATCTGTGATTTGAATATATTCAATGAGCTAGCCTCAACTGCTTCCTTGGGCAGAGAATTCCACAGATTCACAACTCTCTGGGAGAAGAAATTCCTTCTCAACTCGGTTTTAAATAACTCCCCCGTATTTTGAGGCTGTGCCCCCTAGTTCTAGTCTCCCCGACCAGTGGAAACAACCTCTCTGCCTCTATCCTGTCTATCCTTTTCATTATTTTAAATGTTTCTATAAGCTCACCCCTCATCCTTCTGAACTCCAACGAGTAAAGACCCAGTCTACTCAATCTATCATCATACAGAGACGAATCAGCCTTGTGAATCGTCTCTGTACCCCCTCCAAAGCTAGTATATCCTTCCTTAAGTAAGGTGACCAAAACTGCACGCAGTACTCCAGGTGCGGCCTCACCAATACCCTGTACAGTTGCAGCAGGACCTCCTTGCTTCTGTACTCCATCCCTCTCGCAATGAAGGCCAACATTCCATTCACCTTCCTGATTACCTGCTGCACCTGCAAACGAACTTTTTGGGATTCATGCACATGGAATCCCGTCTCGGTCAAGTCGTCCAGGACCCGGCCCTGCGGACGGTGTACGAAGCGAAGAAGGCCGCGCTGAAGGACCTGCAGCTCGTCGGGTCCCGAGGCGCGTTCGTGAGGTCGCGGATCCGGTTCCTGCGGGATCTGGACCGCGGCTCCCCCTTCTTCTACTCGCTGGAAAAAAGGCAGAGTGTCCGTAAGCAGCTCTTGACGCTGCTGGCCGACGACGGCTCTCTTGTCTCGGATCCGGAGGGCGTCAACAACAGGGCCCGTGAATATTACGGGGCTCTGTTCTCTCCGGATCCGTCCAGCGAGGAAGCGCGTAGAGTTTTGTGGGAGGACCTGCCGAAGGTCAGCCCGGAGGGCGCCGAAAATCTGGAAGCTCCGCTAAGCCTGGCGGAGCTGACCGGTGCCCTCGACCGGCTCTCGAGGGGAAAATCCCCGGGGCTGGACGGGCTGACCGTGGAGTTCCACAGGGCGTTCTGGGACGTCCTGGGGAGCGACTACGCGCGGGTCCTGGGGGAAAGTCTGGCGACCGGGGAGATGCCCCTCTCTTGGCGCAGGGCAGTCATCGTCCTGCTGCCTAAGAAGGGCGATCTCCGCCTCCTTAAGAACTGGCGCCCGATCTCCCTCCTCAGCACGGACTACAAAATCTTCGCCAGGGCGATGTCTGCTCGCCTTGGTGCCGTGCTGGACCACATGATCCACCCCGACCAGTCCTACACGGTCCCGGGCCGGACAATCCACGATAACATCCATCTGGTCCGGGACCTCATCCATTGTTCCCAGGAGGCTGGTCTGTCGGTCGCCTTCCTATCCCTCGACCAAGAGAAGGCGTTCGACAGGGTGGATCACGACTATCTGCTCGGAACTCTGCGCGCTTTCGGGTTCGGGACGCATTTCGTCGCCCGGATCCGACTTTTGTACGCCGCCGCGGAGTGTCTGATTAAGGTTAACGGGTCCTTGACGGCGCCCCTTCGCTTTAGGAGAGGGGTGCGCCAGGGATGCCCCATGTCCGGCCAGTTATACGCCGTTTGCGTGGAGCCTTTCCTGCGCCTCTTGCGGACGAGGTTGACGGGACTGGCTCTGCAAGGGCCGGGCGTGGAGGTCGTCCTCTCGGCTTACGCCGATGACGTGCTCCTCGCGGTAGAGAATCCCGCTGACCTGCGGAGGATGCGTGAGTGCCAGGAGATTTACTCGGCCGCGTCCTCCGCCAGGATCAACTGGGAGAAATGTTCCGGACTCCTGGTGGGTCAGTGGCGGGTGGACTTCCTGCCGGAGGAGCTCAGGCCTTTTGCCTGGAGCACGACCCATCTCCTCTATCTGGGAGTCTGCCTTAGCCCCGACGAGGGAGCCTGGCCGGCGAACTCGCAGGAGCAGGAGGCCAAGGTCGCCGCTCGCCTAGGGCGCTGGACAGGACTGCTCCGAGTGCTGTCCTACAGGGGTCGAGCGCTAGTCATAAACCAGCTGGTGGCCGCAATGTTGTGGTACCGGCTGGTCACTTTGACCCCTCCCCCTGCGTTTGTCGCCAAGATACAGAAGAAGCTGGTGGACTTCTTCTGGAACAACAGGAAGCACTGGGTCTCTGCTGCGGTCTTGAGTCTCCCGCTTGAGGAGGGCGGTCAGTCGTTGGTGTGCGTCAGCGCCCAGCTCGCGACTTTCCGTCTTCAGACCCTGCAGAGATACCTTTACGTCGAGCCCCCTCCTAGGTGGTGCGCTCTGGCGACGTATTTCTTCCGCCAGCAGCGCGACCTCAACTACGACACGTAGCTCCTGTTTGTGAACTTGGGGGGTGTCAGGACCGCCCTCCGGGAGCTGCCTGTCTTTTACAGGGACCTCATCAGGGTCTGGAACAAAGTCTCCACCAAGCGTAGCTCTCCGCCGGCTGGAGTGGCGGCTGTCCTGCAGGAGCCGCTGCTCGGGAATCCGTACCTCCACGACCAAGGCTTTATGTGGCGGTCGGAAGAGAGGGCTGTGGCTGGTGAGGTGACCAGGATCAGGGACCTGCTCGATGGCGGAGGAGCGGGCTGGATGGCGCCAGACACGCTGGCACGGCGCCTAAATTCTGCCAACGTCTGCCACGCGGCCGATGCCATCGAGTCGCTAAAAACAGCTCTGGGCCCTGACTCCGTTAGGTGCATCGAGGAGGCTCAAGCACGTGGGGAGATCCCGTCCGAACTGACCCCCGTCCGGACGGAATTCCTCATCGGCGCCAAACCCCGGAACCTCCCTCGGGGGCCGGCGCCTCACAACTTGAGCCGCCTCGGGGAAATCCCCTCCGTGCCTTTCAGTTCCGCGTGGAGGGGTTTCTTGTACGGGCTGCTCCTGCACACTCTCAACTTTGCCATCCTCGCCTGCCGTCCGGACACGCCATGGCGTACCATCTTGCCGTCCGGAGGAGGCGGGGGTCCCCGATGGAGGGCACTCTGCGCAGGGATCCTCCCACTATTCATCGGGGACTTGGCCTGGAGGGTGGTGCACGGAGCAGTGCCGTGCAACAAATTTTTAAGCCGGTTCACGGACTCCCAGGCCGCCTGCAATTTCTGCGGTCTGGAGGAGTCCGTGTTCCATGTTTTTATTGAGTGCACGAGGTTGCAGCCCCTGTTCCATTATTTGAAGGGGCTGCTCCTGAAATTCTGGCTGCACTTTAGTCCCATCTCCTGATCTTTGGGCACCCTGTGCGGAGGGGAGCGGGTAGGTCCGAGGGCCCCCTCGTAGGACTGCTCCTGGGCACGGCCAAGGGTGCCATCAGCCAGTCCAGGCAGCGGGCGGTCGAGGGGGTCGTTCAACCTGACTGCCTGCCTCTCTTCCGCTCTTACATCCGGTCCAGGGTGTCCTTGGAGATGGAGCACGCGGTGTCCACCGGTACGCTCGCGGCCTTCCGCGAGAGGTGGGCACCGGAGGGACTGGAGTGCATCATCACGCCCGGCAACCAAATTTTAATTTGATTTTACGTTTTAAAGTTTAATTTGTTTTAATTGCCGGTGTTTTTAGTGTCCCCTTCCCTTTTATAGGGGGCACTGGGGAAAAAAAGTTATTTTAGTGCCCAAAAAAAAAACCCCCAAAAAAAGAAAAAAAAAGGGCCTTGTAAATGTCTGGTGTGTCATCCAGGTCGGGTGGCACGGTTTAATGTTTTATGTTTTATAGGTAGACTCTAAAAGAGTTTCATGCACAAGGACTCCCAGGTCCCTCTGCACCGCAGCATGTTGTAATTTCTCCCCATTCAAATAATATTCCCTTTTACTGTTTTTTTTTCCAAGGTGGATGACCTCACATTTTCCGACATTGTATTCCATCTGCCAAACCTTAGCCCATTCGCTTAACCTATCTAAATCTCTTTGCAGCCTCTCTCTGTCCTCTGCACAACCCGCTTTCCCACTAATCTTTGTGTCATCTGCAAATTTTGTTACACTACACTCCGTCCCCTCTTCCAGGTCATCTATGTATATTGTAAACAGTTGTGGTCCCAGAACCGATCCCTGTGGCACACCACTAACCACCGATTTCCAACCCAAAAAGGACCCATTTATCCCGACTCTCTGCTTTCTGTTAGCCAGCCAATTCTCTATCCATGCTAATACATTTCCTCTGACTCCGCGTACCTTTATTTTCTGCAGTAACCTTTTGTATGGCACCTTATCGAATGCCTTTTGGAAATCTAAATACACCACATCCATCTGTACACCTCTATCCACCATGCTCATTATATCCTCAAAGAATTCCAGTAAATTAGTTACACATGATTTTCCCCTTCATGAATCCATGTTGCGTCTGCTTGATTGCACTATTCCTATCTAGATGTCCCGCTGTTTCTTCCTTAATGATAGCTTCAAACATTTTCCCCACTACAGATGTTAAACTAACCGGCCTATAGTTACCTGCCTTTTGTCTGCTCCCTTTTTTAAACAGAGGCGTTACATTAGCTGCTTTCCAATTCGATGGTACCTCCCCAGAGTCCAGAGAATTTTGATAGATTATAACGAATGCATCTGCTATAACTTCCTCCATCTCTTTTAATACCCTGGGATGCATTTCATCAGGACCAGGGGACTTGTCCACCTTGAGTCCCATTAGCCTGTCCAGCACTACCCCCCTATTGATGGTGATTGTCTCAAGGTCCTCCCTTCCCACATTCCCGTGACCAGCAATTTTTGGCATGGTTTTTGTGTCTTCCACTGTGAAGACCAAAGCAAAATAATTGTTTACGGTCTCAGCCATTTCCACATTTCCCATTATTAAATCCCCCTTCTCATCTTCTAAGGGACCAACATTTACTTTAGTCACTCTTTTCCGTTTTATATATCGGTAAAAGCTTTTACTATCTGTTTTTATGTTTTGCGCAAATTTACTTTCGTAATCTATGTTTCCTTTCTTTATTGCTTTCTTAGTCATTTTTTGCTGTCGTTTAAAATTTTCCCAATCTTCCAGTTTCCCACTAACCTTGGCCACCTTATACGCATTGGTTTTTAATTTGATACTCTCCTTTATTTCCTTGGATATCCACGGCTGGTTATCCCTTCTCTTACCGCCCTTCTTTATCAATGGAATATATTTTTGTTGAGCACTATGAAAGAGCTCCTTAAAAGTCCTCCACTGTTCCTCAATTGTGCCACCTTTTAGTCTGTGTTCCCAGTCTACTTTAGCCAACTCTGCCCTCATCCCACTGTAGTCCCCTTTGTTTAAGCATAGTACGCTCTTCCTCACCCTCAATCTGTATTGCAAATTCAACCATACTGTGATCACTCATTCCGAGAGGATCTTTTACTAGGAGATCTTTCCCCGGCAGTCTGCCCCTTTTGGGATACACTTCTAGGGGCTCCTGCAATCCTCTGATATCTCGCAGCAAGTGTCAGTGGGATAATTAACCTTGCACTTGTTACCTCTAACCATGACTATTCCAATGATCTCCTGGCCGGCCTTGCACCCTTCGTAAACTTGAGCTCATCCAAAACTCTGCTGCCTGTGTCATAACTCGTACCAAGTCCCGTTCACCCATCACCCCTGTGCTCGCTGACCTACATTGGCTGACTGGCAATGCCTCAATTTTAAAATTCTCACCCTTGTTTTCAAATCTTTCCGTGGTATCTGTAACCTCCTCCAGCCCTACAACTCTTCGAGATCTCTGCACTCCTCCAATTCTGACCTCTTACACATTTTGATTTTCATTGCTCCATTAGCGGCCGTGCCTTCAGCTGCCTAGGCCCTAAGCTATGGCATTCCCTCCCAAACCTCTCTACCTTTCTCTCATCCTTTATGTGGCTTGTTTGATAATCGCTCCTGTGAAGCTCCCTTGGATATTTTACTCCATTAAATGCGCTTAGATAACTGCAAGTCATGTTGAAAGGGCAACTGGAGATTGATCCTGTCGTCATCCATACATGCTGGCGGCCTGTATGGCTTAGTATAATGATGGATAGTTTTAAGCACGAAACAAGCGGGTGAGCTTGCTCTCTTTTTTTTTTATACAGAAGACAATCTAAAAAAGATGGACAAGAATGAGTTGCTCTTCTATATCTGTGTTGGAATGAAATTTGCTGAACCTGTAAGCACTGACTTTTTGTGCTGTGTTTTATGATGCAGGAGCTTTTCTGGCTGGTTATTTCTACTAGAGTGGGCCTGCCAAGCATTGTCTAAGCCGAGTAGAGTTTACAGTCATTAGAATCAACTAGTGATCTTGCAGCATGGGAAAGGACCTGTATTATTTGTTCTTGGGATGTAGGGAGCACAATGGCTGGGAATTTCCTCGGAGCAAGAGGTCACTGACGTTTCGCTAAGCAGCTCCAAGGATATTCCCACCATTGAAATATTTACTAGAAAGAAAGAAACACTTGCATTTATAGAGCACCTTTTTTCAGGACGTCCCAAAGCACTTTACAGCCAATGAATTCCTACATCACTGCTGTAATGTAGCTAATGTGGCAGCCAATTGGTGCACAACAAGTTCCCACAAACAACAGTACGATAATGACCAGATAATCTCTTTTTTTTAATGGTGGTGATTGAGGGCTAAATATTGGCCGGAATACCAGGGTTAACTTTGATATAGTCCTACTTGAGGTAGCAGTTGGGGGCGTCGGTTTAATGTCTCATCTGAAAGACAGCACACTCCTTCAGTATTGCACTGAAGTGTCAGCCTAGATTTTTGTGCTCAAATCTCTAGAGTGGGACCTGAACCCACAACCTTATGACTCAGAGTGCTACTAACTGAGCCATGGCTGACACAGCCCATCCCTAGTTGCTCTGAGGGTGGCATTGAAGCTCATAGGGTGGGGGACTGGAGTGACATGTAGGCCAGACCCAGGTAAGGATGGTAAATCCCTCCCTGAAGGACATTAGTAAACCAGTTGGGTTTTTATAACAATCCACCATTTTTTTGGTGCCAGTACACAAATTACAAGATTCAACGTCACAACTTTCCAGGGTGGAGTTTGAACTCTTGCTGTCCAGTTTGCTAGTTTAGTATAATGACCACAAGGCTACCATATCTACACCATGCCTCGATAAGCAACTGTTTTGCAAAGAGAGGTGTTTTTTTTTATTCATTCTCGTTATGTGGGCATCGCTGGCAAGACCAGCATTTATTGCCTATCCCTAATTGCCCTTGAGAAGATCGTGCTGACCTGCCTTCTTGAACCGTTGCAGTCCGTGTGGTGAAGATACTCCCACAGTGGTGTTAAGGAGAGAGTTCCAGGATGTTGATCCAGTGACTATGAAGGAATGGCGATATACTTAGAAGTCAGGATGGTGTGTGACTTCGAGGGGAACTTGGAGGTGGTGGTGTTCCCATCCACCTGCTGCCCTTGTCCTTCTAGGTGGTAGAGGTCGCGGGTTTGCGAGGTGCTGCCGAAGAAGCCTTGGCGAGTTGCTGCTGTGCATCTTGTAGATGGTACACACTGCAGATTTGAACTCTTTTACCTTTCAACAGCCTGATAGAAATGGTTTAGAAATCTCGCTCATGACACCATTTTATTATTGCTTTCAACATGATAGTAAGCGTGACACGACAGTGAGGACTTTCACCCGGTCTGCCCAAACGCTGTAATTTCCCCAGAGAAATGTTTAGAAGGTGCACATAAAATAAATTTCGACATCGTGGAATCTGTGTTCTTGCTGTAACTGCTATGAGAACGTTTGATGATTAGCCTTATAGGGGGCGTTAAGCAGTGGCGATATCAATTTAACGAAAATGTAAAATAGGTTGAGCTGTGCGTGAAATTTTCATTTCTTGGGGGGGGGGGGGAGGCAGGAAACAGTAAGTAACTTAAAAAAAAAATTCTCATCCTTTTCTGAATCTTCCTCTTTTGCTCTCTCTCTACCTTATCTATAGTCAGCCATTAGGAGGGGTGTGAGATTAGTCTGGGGCAGTTGTCTTTCCTCGTGGGAAAACACTTGACAACTTGCTTGCCACATCCTTGACAGCAAGGCATGAACAGGATCTCACTGTCGATGAATCTCAGCTACGGACTTGTATGCTAACACAGTGTGTCAGAGTGCCGACATGTGTTTTTAAAAAGAGACCAGCACTGCTCAAAACCAAATACAGCACCTCAGAAACTATCCCATTACATTAGCCTACTTATATCAGTATTAAAATCCATCTGCCATTCCTTATTTCGGTCAATTAATTTTCCAGATCCTTTTGAATGACAGCAATCTCTCTTGTTCTAGTTACCTGAACTGTCTAGTTTGGTGTCATCAGTAACTTTATAAGAAATGAGAACCCTTCTGCATATTTTTTAATTAGGTTAAACAACAGGAAATGCTGAACAGATCCCTGGGGACCTCCTCTAATCTTGTCCATTTAAGATCACCACCTGCTTTCTGTTGCCAGCTTGATTGATCCCAGATTGCGAATTTGTTATTTCCACCAGTCTTATTTATTTTTAAAAGCTTCACATAGAATCACAGAATAATAACCACAGAAGGAGGCCACTTGGGCCATCATGCCTATGCCAGCTCTTTGAAAGATCTATTCAATTAGTCCCTTTCCCCATAGCCTTGCAAGTATTTATCCAATTCTCTTTTGAATGTTACTATTGAACCTGCTTCCCCCACCCTTTCAGGCAGTGTAATCCGGATCATAACAACTCGCTGTGTAAATAAAATTCTCCTCATATCATGTTTTTTTTGCCAATTAGCTTAAATTTGTGTCCTCTGGTTACCGACCATTCTGCCACTGGAAACAGTTCTTCCTTATTTACTCTATCAAAACTCATCATGATTTTGAGCACCTTGATTAAATCTCCCCTTAACTTTCTCTGCTTTAAGGAGAACAACTCCAGCTTTATCTCTCCGTCCCGCAACCCTGGTACCATTCTAATAAATCTTCTCTGCACCCTCTATAAGATCCTCTCTAAGACCTTGACATTCTTCCTAAAGTGTGGTGCCCAGAATTGGACACAATACTCCAGCTGGGGCCGAACCAGTGATTTATAAAGATTTAACAGAACATTCATGCTTTTGTACACTATGCCTCTGTTTATAAAGTCAAAGATCCCATACGCTTTTTTAAGAGCATTCTCAACTTGTCCTGCTATCGTCAAAGATTTGTGTACATACACCCCCAGATCTCTCTGTTCCTGCACCCTCTTTAAAAGTGTCCCATTTAGTGTATATTGCTTCTCCTAATTCTTTCCACCAAAATGCATCACATCACATTTAAAATTGCATTAAATTTGCATTAAATTGCATCTGCCATGCATCAGCCCATTTCACCAGTCTGTCTATGTCCTCCTGAAATCCTACTCGTCTTTCCCGGAGCTCCATGTTGGAATCTCTCCAATCAGGTTTCTGCCCCTGCCACAATACAGTCGCAAATGACATCCTTTGTGACTGTGACAAAGATAAACTATCCCTCCTCGACCTTCTCGAACTGCCTGCAGTCTTTGACACGGTTGACCATACCATCCTCCTCCAATGTCTCCCCACTGCTGTCCAGCTGGGTGGGACTGGACTTGCCTGATTCTATTATCTATCCAGTCATAGCCAGAGAATCACCTGCCGTTGCCTCTGGTGTCCCCTAAGGATCTTTCCTTGGCCCCTCCTATTTCTCATCTACATGCTGGTCCTCGGCGACATCATCCGAAAACACACAACACCCAGTTCTGCCTCACCCCCACCTCTCTTGACCCCTTTAAATTGTCACACTGCTTGTCTGCTATCCAGTACTGGATGAGCAGAAATTTCCTCCAACGAAATATTGGAAAGACCGAAGCCATTGTCTTTGGGCCCCACCACAAATACCGTTCCCTAGCCAGCAACTTCAACCCTCTCCCTGACAACTGTCTGGCAACTGAGCCAGACTGTATGCAACTTTGGTGTTGTATTTGACCCCGAGATGAGCTTCCAACCACATATCCATGCCTTCACTAAGATCGCCTATTTCGACCTCCATAAAATAACCCGTCTCCACCCCTGCCTAGCTCGTCTGTTGTTGAAATCCTCATCCATGCCTTTGTTACCTCTAGGCTTGATTATTCCAACACACTCCGGACCGGCCTCCCGGTGATCCAAAACTCTGCTGCCCGTGTCCTAACTCACACCAAGTCACGTTCACTCATCACCCCTGTGCTCGCTGACCTATAATGGCTTGGGTTAAGCAATGCTAGAGTTTCTGGGTCTTTGCCAATTAACCCTTTCATTCTAAATTACGATCTGCATTGGTGACAGTAATTATGTTTTATTCAACTGAGACTTGATACATTGCAGCATCTGAGCAGTAGTTAAACAAGGCGCAATCAAGGTTTATATTACCCATTATGCCCTGGGGTAGAAGACACATGTGGGTCCTCCGCCCGCCCGGATCCATCCTCAACTCATGGATGTTCCCTAGTTCTTTGACGATTGTCTCTACAACCTAAGTGTCTGAGGGACTCCCTTCTTATACATCTACTCTCATGCAAAACCTATGGAGTCCTTCTGAACCAATTACTGCCCTACACCCCAAACCAAAAATCCAACCAGAAAGATGACACATATGCAGCACGTTGGCTTGCACAGGTTCTATTGTTGTGACGCTCTTGCATCATCTGTTTTTGACCTTCAAGACTCATATTTGGGGTAGTTATGGCAATACAAAAGCAACATGTCTCCATTGTAGAGATATGGGTCGTTGATCTTTGCTGCAAAGGCCTATGTTTTTCATGCTTGCAGGTATCGTAACATTCCAACACAGTTCTGTTCCCACAGACGAGCTGTTTTGTTCTGCTAGGACTGCTGCTAACTGTATCTTTAATTTGGCCAAGCAAGGCCCAGTGTCTCAGTTTCTTCCATTTAAAAAATCTAACCGAGTCTACCCAGGGCATATTACAACAGGGTTTAGAAGTATGATTATAAATGCAGCGATCACAATGAAATTTTTAAACGAGAATTAATAATAGAATCAATTGATTTAGTTCAAGTTAGTTAGTAGGAGAATATAACGATAGAGGGGGCAAAATTGACCCTCGCCCCGATTGGGGGTGGTAACCTTCCAGGGCTGGGACTTTTAGTGCCCGGCCCGGATGTCTCGCCGCGACGTAGAATTGGGCCGTATACCCCTCAAGTGAAGCGGAGTGCTGTCTCCGATGCTCTGCTTCCTTTGAGAGGTGCACCCGGGGCGAGCGTGATAACGCGCTACAATGCGTCTCCCCATCCATTACACACTCTTGATGGGTCTTTGGTGGCCACTAGTGATGCGTGAGACCGGGCAAGCAGCCCGACACCCACAATGGTCCACGCTAGGGCCACCATTGTCGGGCCGACCCAAGAGTCAGCCAACAAATAAAGATGGCGGCCTGGGATGCTGCAGGCCTTCCTTTTAAGCAGTGCCCCGACAGCGGAGGTCCACAAAGCTCACCGGCACCAGCCTCGTGGCTCGCGGGGCAATTTTCTCCACGGGATGTTAAGGGGTCGTGGGCACGGCGATGGCGCCATCCCCCCCCCCCCCCCCAAAGACGCTGACGGGGCGCAAAAAAGGGGCAATTTCACCCCACAGACTTCCGAGGATTCTCACAGTCCACTCATTTGAGGGAGAGGTGCAACCTCCGACCCCTCACTCAAATTCAATTCAAGTTCCGGTTCCAGTTCTATCCCACCTAGGGTAACCTTTGTTCCTCACTTCTTACTGATATTACCCCGCCTGGGGTCACCTCTACATTGCTTCTTATCTTCCTCCGTTAGGTGTCTATGTCATTTATCCATTAGTCATGATTATAGCTTTTATATCAAAGTAAAAAGGGGTTTCTTTCCTTCACTTCCAGAGTTGAGCCACTTCAAGCAGTCCAGCTTTAAAAAAAATTTTTACGACACACGTTACATATATCAAATACACTGTCATTAGAAGTTAGAGAATTACCAGAGCGTGTGAAATAAGATGAACTCAAGGGGGAGCTGATATATTAAGCCCAATATCCCACCAGTGCAAATCATCGCCTATGATTTCATTTTCGACGTTTATTCTCGCGTTATCTTGCACAGCACATAAATTACTTTAGGGAGGAGTTCAACCACATCACAAGTTCACTGAGGTCCTCCAACGACAAGGGAATATCGCACCTGAATCGTGCCACATAGTGGTGGCGTTCATACTTGAGTATTTTGTTTATTATTACATTTATTTGGGCATATGTTTTGATATTGAGTAAAACATGTTGGTTGATGGTTGTGGGTAGATGCGGTGTGAAGCAGAAACTGGGGCTAATAATGGGACAGGTCCTGTTAGTTCCATAAAGCATAGTAGTCACAGTAGTGGTAACACAGTAAGTTCCTTTTCCCTGATCATTTTACATACACCCTGCTTTCTTCCTCAGTCAAATATGCCATCACTACAGTCCAGGTAACTGCACATCCTAAGGAACAATCCCTCGCAGATGTTCAAACTAGAGATCAGAGCTTGTCTCTTTTTTTCTACTCACTCCGTCTCCTACCTTTGGTTCCCAATCCCACTTTGCTTACTCACCTGACAGTGCCCATGGAGCAAGTGCATCGGAGAGGGCGCTGAGCACCTCGAGTCTCATCGCCGAGAGCATGCAGAAAACAAGCGCAGGCAGCGGAAAGAGGGTGCGGCAAATCTGTCCCACCCACCCTTTCCCTCAACGACTGTCTGTCCCACCTGTGACAGGGACTGTGGTTCTCTTATTGGACTGTTCAGCCAGCTAAGGACTCATTTTAAGAGTGAAGCAAGTTTTCCTCGATTCCGAGGGACTGCCTATGATGATGATGCTTCACACAGAAGGCACCACCAAAACCACTTCATATTGGATTTGTACTGGCATTCCCCATGCTCTGTTACCTACAAAACACAATTATTACAGTCAAAGTTATAATTCAGTTTTACAATCATTAGCACATCGACTAAGTACATACATTTCAAGTGACAATGATACAGCCAAAGAAAATTATAATATATTATAAAGAAAGCTGGTTTAACATTTAATCAACAAATCATGGACTTAAAAGATTCTTCAGATCTCTCTTTTAGTCATATCAATCATGTGGATAATTATTGCTAAATTTATTTCTCCCTAGCCTCAGTTGTCCCAATCCAAATTCGATGTTGCTTTTTACTTGCATTTTAATCCCTCAGACAGGTACCAGTGTGTTTAACTCTATTCTGATAGAAACATAGAAATTTGCAGTGCAGAAGGAGGCCATTCTGGCTTATCTTGTCCGTGCCGGCCGACAAAGAGCTGCACAGCCTTCTGTCAGCAGTCCTGAAGATTACATATAAACCTATGAACAACAGTTAGTTTCTCTATGGAGTATGTGTTAATGCCTTTAGGCTTTCAAAAGACTCTCCTGAGCCACATTAACCATTTCATGTCGTGCTGTTGTCAAGTAACTGAGCAGGTCTGGGACAAGTTCAGTGCAAATTTACCATGCATTTCCACATGCTAATTGCTTCATACGTAACAAATCACATCTGCACACACATACACAATCCCAATTAGGTTGGATGATGTGGAATCTATATGGGTAGAGCTGCAGAACACCAAAGGGCAAAAAACGTTAGTGGGAGTTGTGTACAGACCTCCAAACAGTAGTAGTGATGTTGGGGAGGGCATCAAAGAGGAAATTAGGGGTGCATGCAATAAAGGTGCAGCAGTTATAATGGGTGACTTTAATATGCACATAGATTGGGCTAACCAAACTGGAAGCAATGCGGTGGAGGAGGAGGATTTCCTGGAGTGCATAAGGGATGGTTTTCAAGACCAATATGTCGAGGAACCAACTAGGGGGGAGGCCATCTTAGACTGGGTGTTGTGTAATGAGAGAGGATTAATTAGCAATCTCGTTGTGTGAGGCCCCTTGGGGAAGAGTGACCATAATATGGTGGAATTCTGCATTAGGATGGAGAATGAAACAGTTAATTCAGAGACCATGGTCCAGAACTTAAAGAAGGGTAACTTTGAAGGTATGAGGCGTGAATTGGCTAGGATAGATTGGCGAATGACACTTAAGGGGTTGACTGTGGATGGGCAATGGCAGACATTTAGAGACCGCATGGATGAACTACAACAATTGTACATTCCTGTCTGGCGTAAAAATAAAAAAGGGAAGGTGGCTCAACCGTGGCTATCAAGGGAAATCAGGGATAGTATTAAAGCCAAGGAAGTGGCATACAAATTGGCCAGAAATAGCAGCGAACCCAGGGACTGGGAGAAATTTAGAACTCAGCAGAGGAGGACAAAGGGTTTGATTAGGACAGGGAAAATGGAGTACGAGAAGAAGCTTGCAGGGAACATTAAGACGGATTGCAAAAGTTTCTATAGGTATGTAAAGAGAAAAAGGTTAGTAAAGACAAACGTAGGTCCCCTGCAGTCAGAATCAGGGGAAGTCATAATGGGGAACAAAGAAATGGTGGACCAATTGAACAAGTACTTTGGTTCGGTATTCACTAAGGAGGACACAAACAACCTTCCGGATATAAAAGGGGTCAGAGAGTCTAGTAAGGAGGAGGAACTGAGGGAAATCCTTATTAGTCGGGAAATTGTGTTGGGGAAATTGTTGGGATTGAAGGCCGATAAATCCCCAGGGCATCCCAGAGTACTTAAGGAGGTGGTCTTAGAAATAGCGGATGCATTGACAGTTATTTTCCAACATTCCATTGACTCTGGATCAGTTCCTATCGAGTGGAGGGTAGCCAATGTAACCCCACTTTTTAAAAAAGGAGGGAGAGAGAAAACACGGATTATAGACCGGTCAGCCTGACCTCAGTAGTGGGTAAAATGATGGAATCAATTATTAAGGATCTCATAGCAGCGCATTTGGAAAGAGGTGACATGATAGGTCCAAGTCAGCATGGATTTGTGAAAGGGAAATCATGCTTGACAAATCTTCTGGAATTTTGTGAGGATGTTTCCAGTAGAGTGGACAAGGGAGAACCAGTTGATGTGGTATATTTGGACTTTCAGAAGGCTTTCGACAAGGTCCCACACACGAGATTAATGTGCAAAGTTAAAGCACATGGGATTGGGGCTAGTGTGCTGACATGGATTGAGAACTAGTTGTCAGACAGGAAGCAAAGAGTAGGAGTAAATGGGTACTTTTCAGAATGGCAGGCAGTGACTAGTGAGGTACCGCAAGGTTCTGTGCTGGAGCCCCAGCTGTTTACACTGTACATTAATGATTTAGACGAGTGGATTAAATGTAATATCTCCAAATTTGCGGATGACACTAAGTTGGGTGGCAGTGTGAACTGCGAGGATGCTATGAGGCTGCAGAGTGACTTGGATAGGTTAGGTGAGTGGGCAAATGCATGGCAGATGAAGTATAATGTGGATAAATGTGAGGTTATCCACTTTGGTGGTAAAAACAGAGAGACAGACTATTATCTGAATGGTGACAGATCAGGAAAAGGGGAGGTGCAACGAGACCTGGGTGTCATGGTACATCAGTCATTGAAGGTTGGCATGCAGGTACAGCAGGCGGTTAAGAAAGCAAATGGCATGTTGGCCTTCATAGTGAGGGGATTTGAGTACAGGGGCAGGGAGGTGTTGCTACAGTTGTACAGGGCCTTGGTGAGGCCACATCTGGAGTATTGTGTACAGTTTTGGTCTCCTAACCTGAGGAAGGACATTCTTGCTATTGAGGGAGTGCAGCAAAGGTTCACCAGACTGATTCCCGGGATGGCGGGACTGACCTATCAAGAAAGACTGGATCAACTGGGCTTGTATTCACTGGAGTTCAGAAGAATGAGAGGGGACCTCATAGAAACGTTTAAAATTCTGATGGGTTTAGACAGGTTAGATGCAGGAAGAATGTTCCCAATGTTGGGGAAGTCCAGAACCAGGGGTCACAGTCTAAGAATAAGGGGTAAGCCATTTAGGACCGAGATGAGGAGAAACTTCTTCACCCAGAGAGTGGTGAACCTGTGGCATTCTCTACCACAGAAAGTTGTTGAGGCCAATTCATTAAATATATTCAAAAAGGAGTTCGATGAAGTCCTTACTACTAGGGGGATCAAGGGGTATGGCGAGAAAGCAGGAATGGGGTACTGAAGTTGCATGTTCAGCCATGAACTCATTGAATGGTGGTGCAGGCTAGAAGGGCCAAATGGCCTACTCCTGCACCTATTTTCTATGTTTCTATATCATGCCACACGTGCCATCAGATACAAGCCAATCTTGGGCTTTCACGTGATCTTACCAACAGATTATGGGATGTCTGGAGATCTTTGCTCATCTCCCACTGTGTGGTCCCGATGTCTCAGGTAGTGGCCAGGCTATCAAATTCAGTTTTCTTAAAAAGTTCATCGGCACACAAACCACTCCAAGAGAAAATTATCAATTTACTATTCTCAACTGCACTTTCTTGACTTTCACTAGAATATACATTAATACCAGATTGACACCTTTTGGTGAATTTCACCAAGGTGATTTATTGCAATTCAGCTAAGAAAATTATTTCCATTTTGTGGTATAATTAAATATTTCCTGTTTCTATCTTGCATTGTAAGTGGGGCATCCCATTAATTACCATTCATATCTCATTCATGAGCCCTGGAGGAACTTTACAGTCCAATACAATATCAAAGATAGAAAACATGGATCAAACGTCTCCACTTGGTCTAAGTTATTAGCACATTTTTTTAATTCTTTATTTTAGTGGTTCTTTTATTTCAAAAAATAACATGATATATTGTGCTAGAGTCTATTTTATCAGTTCAAAATGATGCCAAATCCAAACAGCAGAATTGTTGGACTGACAGGTTTTGTCAATATTCAATATTATTTTATTTCTCTCCACCGCCTTTTTTAATACACAGCAGTTAGCAGGAGCACCTAGACTTCTTTCCATTAGTTTCTTCTAATGAAAAGTAATTACCCACTTTAAGCTGCAGATTGATAGTTCCTTCATGAGTGCTTAAAAGAGCAACTCGTATCAATTTTATTTTTATCACTTTATCTTATTTTTAATTTCAGAAACAGGCTCGATGGTTTACATGGTGTTTTAACATTTTGAGGTAACCCACATAAAAATGATCCAGAATGGGTTAAGTCCGAGCTTTTGAAAGGCGAAGCCTTTAGTCCAAATCGTCACCATACTGTGATTTTGATGTCTGCTGATAAATTCTAAAAAGTGCTGGATTTCTTGCTACGCCATCAATATTCATGCAGTCTGGATAGCCATGGTTATCTGTTTAAAAGAAAAGAAAACAGAGAATCTATTGTGATTAAATCATGAAATTCCTTCTACACCTTAATAAAACTTAAAATTAAGAAACTTAAATAATATCCATTGGGCTAGAAATGTATTTGGTTAGCACCACCAGTTAGCGTCTGAGAGGGGCGCTAACGGGCCACAGAGTGTTTACCGCCCGAGCGCGCGCTGTCAGTGCCTCCCGCGGACTTCAGTGTCGGTTTAGCGGCGGCACTAACAGTTAGTGCTGCGCATTCTAACGCCACCCGCTTGTTTTGATGTCAAGAGTGTGCAACGCTCCGTTAACGCTGCGATCGCTAATGTTTTTGCTTGCCACAGCGCCTAGCATTAATCCCGACAGGGAAAGCAGGCGTACCGAAGAGGCTCCCGGGGCGATATTTCAATGGATTAGCAGTTGGGACTTTAGAATGGACTTTATCTGTATTCATGTTAACTCTCTGAGCTGTTGAACACTGTTGCTAATGTAAATAGTAGCTCCCTTCCATTTTTATTCAGTTTTCAGGCGGTCCAGCTGACCTCCCCTTTAGGCACTGGGATGCCTGTTTCCTAGCGCCATAATTTCATCTGCACTCCCGCAATTGCGCTCCAAGAATCAGGGTTAGCGCCCTAAGAGGAGTGTGGAACGCTTCCCTTAGCCCTCCACTCCCCTCTTGTGGCGCTAAAAATCAATATCCCAGTTGGAGGCGGTAAACATCGCCTGGCGATAAATGAATTTTTAGCTCAATATCTTTAAATTTCATTCAGCAATACAAAAGTGGTTGCTTGGTAAACTAAAAAGAACAGCTGTCACATAGGCCACAATGTAAGTTGTGTTTTCACAATTTAATAAAGGTTATCAGTAATTCCAATTTAATTTGGAACAATATTTTATCTAAACACAATACAGAACATATAAAATAACACAAAACATGCTTACTAAAATACAGTAAATTGCATCATATTTCTCTTTTTCTTCGGATGCCTTTCCAAATGACTATAAAAATATTGAATATAACTGGAGAAAAATTAATTTTCACATGTAATCAAATCAAAGTGCTTTGGAAATTTCAAATCAAGTATCAGGCAACATGGCAACCGTAACTTCAACTTAAATCTTATCTTTTTTTTTATATAAATGAACTGCCTCTGCCTTTACTGTTGCACATGTTTCCCCAGTCAAAATATACACACAGCAACATCCTTAACTTAAAATGTAAATCACGTTTTCCTCACTTCTCGGTGCACAATCTTAAATTGAAATGAACATACTCAACATATTCATACTTTTATGCAACTTAGAAATATTGATCCCTGCAATGGATTATGAACTCAAAGAATTCAATTTTTTATGTGATAAATCCCAGGTCGTAAGCATGCTCACACACTTTAAATTTCAAAAACCAAAAACATTGCTTAAGTATCTCACAAACAATACACATGTGCACATACATAAATCAATCAACAAACTTAGACCTACACTCGCTTCTAGGAAAGCCATCATTTAAAAATGCTCCCAACATCCAAGACAAGAGTACAAAGGATTAAGTAGCTTTCAGCTCTGCACCAAAAAGTGGGTGGAGCTAAAACAAACATATTAGGCTTTTTTTTTTAAACAGACTTTCAGACAAAAGGAATATTGTAACTTCTTAAACATTCATAGTCAGCAAAACTTCGACACTTTAACACGCACTTTCACACAACTGAAATTCCAGCATCCTTTAAAGCTTGTGTTTCATTTTTCTCAGCCCAGAAGTTGGCAGCGTGTACCATCAGCTTCTATGCTGGTTTCATAGAAACATAGAAAATAGGTGCAGGAGCAGGCCATTCAGCCCTTCTAGCCTGTTAGCCTGCACTGCCATTCAATGAGTTCATGGCTGAACATGAAACTTCAGTACCCCCTTCCTGCTTTCTCGCCATAACCCTTGATCCCCCAAGTAGTAAGGACTTCATCTAACTCCCTTTTGAATATATTTAGTGAATTGGTCTCAACTACTTTCTGTGGTAGAGAATTCCACAGGTTCACCACTCTCTGGGTGAAGAAGTTTCTCCTCATCTCGGTCCTAAATGGCTTACCCCTTATCCTCAGACTGTGACCCCTGGTTCTGGACTTCCCCAACATTGGGAACATTCTTCCTGCATCTAACTTTGCTTCTTTTTTTTAATGCCTTTTAAACTTTCAGCAGCTTGTTCCCTAATTCCCTGTTTTTGCCCTTTGCTGAGCTCTCGGATGGATCAACGTGCAGTTTAGATATTTTCCCTTTCTCTTTCTCACGAGAGAAGTAGAATAACCTTTACGGGTTTGAGTGAAAAACAGGAGCTGGTTAAATGCCAGAAGTCATAGCAGTGGGAGAAATTAAAGACATTTATGAGATACAAAGATCATGTGAATAGCTCAGAAGGCTTCCATTTCTACCTGCCTCATCCCCAGCTCTTGATCTATTCACACATTCTCTGTGTCTCATAAATGGCTTTGATTTCTCTCATTACGCCTCCTACTGTCTCCTGTTAATATCACTTCTGCCATTTAATTAGCTCCCGTATGTATGTTTTCCCTCGCTTTGTTCTTTTTTGTTGTATCTTCACGTTCTAATGAAGGGTCCACTCCCAAAACATTGGCCCAGAAATCCCGATCGAGGTTCTTCCCGTGTGCAAACTACTGAAAAAAGGAAAAACAAATGCTCACTTACCTAAAGTGCTGCGTCTGCTCGAACTTCTGATCCTGAGGCCTTCACTCCCTACACATCGGAGCGGGTGCATGTTGGAGCTGGAGCTGGAGTCACATGGCTCTGGGCAGCCAATCAAGGTACAGTATTTTCTCATTCATAATAATGGGATCTCCGTAAGTTGGAGTTCCCATTATTATGAATGAGAACACCCCCCCCAAACACACAAAACACTAATAAAAAAAAGCAAAATACACTACATATTTAAGATTCATTTAAATTAAAGTTCTTATAAAAAAATATATTTTCCTGACTTTTTAAAAAATGTTTTTAATTATGCCTTAAAATAAACTTACGGTAGTGGGGAGGGTTTTTAAACAATAAAATATGTTTTCATAGGTGTATAATTTAATTTTATATATGTTTTTAAACACTTGCGCATGTAAAAGTAGGCTATACGCCTGCTTTTTCAGGCACAAGATTTTTTAGGACATTTTTGCTGGGCTAGATATGCGTAAATATCGGAAATCTTGCCCTTGCAAGTGTCCTCGCTCCCGATATGCGCGAGATCGGTCAAGCCAGAAACTTGACAGATCGGAAAAGCTGGTTTTCAGCGCATGTGCATTGCGCGCTGAAACACGACTTTTCCAATGCCTTCCCGGGTCCGGAGGAACTTCGTTCGGACCCGGGACATTTCAGGCTCATTAACTCCTCCGTTCTCTCCACAATGTGACTGAGCTGCTGAATATTTCCAGCATTTTCTCTTGTGTCAGATTTCCAGCTTCTGCAGTTTTGTGTTTGTTGATAACATCCTGTTTTTCTACCACCGATTTGAGCTTTACTCCTTTTTAATTATCAGGATAACATTCACTGGTTTCTAGTTCTATAACAAAGTCCCTGTATTTATGGACGGTGACAGTCCAGCTGTAATAAGTAATGCCACACTGGTCAGAGAAGGGCAATCAGTTTAACGGAATGACGACTTAACTGCAGGTCGTGGTACTAAGGTCTCAATTTCAGGCAAAGAGCAGCAGTTGAAAGAAAGAAAAAGAAAGACTTACATTTATGTGGAGCCTCTCAAGCCCTCATAGTGTCCCAATGCGCTTTACAACTAATAAAGTGCTTTTTTTGTTGTTGTAATGCAGGTGTAATGTATTTGCTTTATGGGTTCTTTGCTTAAGAATTCATAATAGCAATGTGTTGCTATTATACATACAAATACAAATTTACAGCACGGAAGGAGGCCATTCAGCCCATCATGTCTGCGCTGGCCGACCAAGAGTTATCCAGCCTAATCCCACTTTCCAGCTCTCGGTCCGTAGCCCTGTAGGTTACAGCACTTCAGGTGCACATCCAGGTACTTTTTAAATGTGGTGAGGGTTTCTGCCTCTACCACCCTTTCAGGCAGTGAGTTCCCCCACCGCCCTCTGGGTGAAATGATTTCTCCTCAACTCCCCTCTAAACCTTCTACCCGTTACTTTAAAGCTATGCCCATTGGTTAGTGACCTCTCTGGAAGGGGAAATAGGTCCTTCCTTTGTCATCCAGGGCACATTATCTTTGGATGCTCTACCCTTCCCCTTCTAGTGGGAAGCCAGAGAATTGGGAAAACTTTAAAAGCCAGCAAAGAATGTCTAAAAAAATAATAGAGGGGGAAGATAGATTGCAAAAGTAAACTAGCATGAAATATAAAAACAGATAATAAGAGTTTCTACAGGTACATAAAAAAAGGAAAAGAGTGGCTAAAGTAAATGTTGGTTCCCTGGAGGATGAGACTGGGGAATTAATAATGGGGAACAGGGAAATGGCAGAGACTTTGAACAAATATTATGTATTGGTCTTCATGGTAGAAGACACTAAAAACATCCCAATAGTGGATAATCAATGGGTTATAGGGAGGGAGGAACTTAATACAATCACTGTCACTAATGAAGTCGTACTCAGTAAAATAATGGGACTAAAGGTGGACAAGTCCCCTGGACCTGATGGCTTGCATCCTAGGGTCTTAAAAGAAATGGCTGCAGAGATAGTGGATGCATTGGTTATAATTTACCAAAATTCCCTGGATTCTGGATAGGTCCCAGCGGATTGGAAAACTGCAAATGTAAACCCCCCCCCCCAGCCATTTAAAAAAGGAGGCAGACAGAAAGCAGCATACTATAAACCGGTTAGACCATTGGGAAAATGCTGGAGTCCATTATTAAAGAAGCAGTAGCAGGACATTTGGAAAAGCACAATTCAGTCAAGCAGAATCAGCATGGTTGTATGAAAGGGAAATCATGTTTGACAAATTTACTGTAACTCTTTGAGGATGTAACGAACAGGGTGGATAAGGGGGAACCAATGGATGTGGTGTATTTGGATTTCCAAAAGGCATTCGATAAGGTGCCACATAAAAGGTTACTGCACAAGATAAAAGTTCACGGGGTTGGGAGCACTATATTAGCATGGAGAGAGGATTGACTAACTAACAAAGAAGAGAGTGGGGATAAATGGGTCTTTTTCCGGTTGGCAAACAGTAACTAGTGGGGTGCCGCAGGGATCAGTGCTGAGGCTTCAATTATTTATAATCTATATACATGACTTGGATTAAGGGACCGAGTGTAATGTAGCCAAGTTTGCTGATGATACAAAGATGGGTGGGAAAACAAATTGTGAGGAGGACACAAAAAATCTGCAAAGAGATCTAGGCAGGCTGAGTAGGCAAAAATTTGGCAGATAGAGTATGATGTGGGAAAATGTGCTGCACTGTCGGAGGGGCAGTACTGAGGGAGAGCTGCACTGTTGGAGGGGCAGTGCTGAGGGAGCGCTGCACTGTCGGAGGGACAGTGCTGAGTGCGTGCTGCACTGTCGGAGGGGCCATCTTTCGGATGAGACATTAAACCGAGGCCTCGTCTGCTCTCTCAGGTGGATGTAAAAGATCCCGTGGCACTATTTCGAACAAGAGTAGGGAATTTATTCCCGGTGTCCTGGCCAATAATCACCCCTCAATTAACATCACAATAACAGATTATCTGGTCATTATCACATTGCTGTTTATGGGAGCTTGCTGTGCACAAATTGGCTGCCGCGTTTCCCACATTACAACAGTGACTACACTCCAAAAGTATTTCATTGGCTTTAAATGTTTTATGACGTCTGGTGGTTGTGAAAGGCACTATATCGATCCAAGTCTTTCTTTCTGTTACCTGTGCCAAGTCCCTTCTTAAAAATCACTGAAATTAGTTCTTCTCCAATTGAGCATTTTTACCTTTGCTATTTTCTGGTCTCTTTCCATAATTGCTCTAAATTGAATGATGTTGTGGTGACTGTGAGCTCGATGATGTCCGACTGTAACACACTCCACTTGCCTAATTTCATTTCCCAGAACCAGATCCAACACTGCTTCCTTCCTCTTTCGACTGGAGAAATACTGATCGAGAAGTTCTCCTGTGCACATATTAGAAATTCTTCCCTTTCCCTGCCCTGGTTCTTGCAATTTGAGATATTTCTAATTTTACTGCTGGTTATATCTCTGTCAGATCCAATTTCTGCTCCTCTGCTATTTTATGGTTCCCTTCCCCTGCCAAATGAGTTTAACCCTCCCCAAAAGCACTAGTTAACCTCCCAGCGAGAACATTGGTCCCGGCTTTGTTCAGGTGAGAGCTGTCCATCTTGTCCAGGTGCCTCTTCCCCCAGAACCGGTCCCAATGCCCAAAAAATCTGAAACCCTCCCTCCTGCACTACTTCTCCAGCCACGCATTTACCTGCACGATCATCCCGTTGCTATACTCACTCGCACGTGGTACTGGAAGTAATTCTGAGCCTAGTTGGTTTATTAGCAAAGGTTTTAACAATCACAGTACACATTACGAGTTCATCCACCAGCTCACAACCACCTGCCTCATCATGGACCCTCTGAACCCAACTGGCTGGGGTTTTATTGAGTCTTGTGAACATCACGTGACTTGCTAAGCCACTCCCAACTCAACAGGTGAATCAACCTGTGAGCGTTACAGTTGGAAGTTGCAGTGTCCCAGGTTAGGAACACTATCCAGTGGTTCCTGTTGCAAAGTATCTGTCTGTGGATGGTGGATGAGAACTGGATCAGGCTGAGCTGTGATGTGCTACTTGCATGTAAAGGTCCTTTGAACGAGGTACTGGGGGCTGTCCTCACCCCGGAGCCACACCCCAGCAAGAAGAAGGCGAGCAAATTGTGAACAATGTTTGGAGTTCCCCTGTAAGTGCTCCTATTGGGCAGCTGCTGAGCATCAGCAACAACAACTATAGCGTTCATTTATATAGCGCCTTTAACATAATAAAGCGTTCCAAAGCACTTCACAGGAGTGTAATCAGACAAACTTGACACCGAGCCACAAAAGCAGATATTATGACAGGTTGGTTATGAAAAGCTTGGTTAAAGAGGTAGGTTTTTAGGAGCCTATTAAAGGAAGAGAGCATGGTGGAGAGGTTTAGAGAGGGAATTCAGAGCTGAGGCCCTAGACAGTTTAAGGGACCGCTGCAAATGGTGGGGCAAAGTAAATTGGGGATGCACGAGACGCCAGAATTGGAGGAGCGTAGTGATCTCAGGTTTGTGAGGCTGGAGGAGGTGACCGAGATCGGGAAGGGCGAAGCCATGGAGGGATTTGAACACAACAATGCAAATTTTAAATTCAAGATGGTGCTAGGTTAATCTGAATGCGCCATTGATTTGGCTCTACTCTGTGTTAGAAGTCCTGTGTGGGCTTTGGCTCAGAGGGAATACAGGCCTGCTGCCCATTATACTGTCAAGCTCTGCACCACCAGACACAGCTATTCTGAGACCTGTACGTAGCTGCTCTGGCTCCTCTGCATTCTTTCTTCCAAATGTCAACTGATTTACATCAGCTGAGAAGTACAATTAAAAATTATTCTGGGATTTTTATGTTTTTGTTTGTTTTTAAATAGTGATTGAAAGTGTGAAATGAACGGAATCTCTGAGGAGGCCATTGTGCATCGAACTGGAACATGCCAGCCATTCTTACAGCTCTCAATCAGCAAGTGACGCAATTCTGTCTGACTCACAAAAAAACATATTAGGTCCTAAAATAATTATTTCCTAACGCTTTTGAACACCGCAGCTCCACTTGTGCACCAAAAAAAACTCAGCGGGATCTTGTGCGCAAATTAGCTGCCACATTTCCATATGATACAACAATGACTATATTTTAAAAGTATTTCATTGGCTATAAAGTGCTATGGAATGTCCTGAGGTTGTGAAAGTTGCTATATAAATGCAAGTTCTTCATCACTTCAGCGAGGTACCTGAGTACAGCTGGTGCCTGTGAGTTGAACGCTAACACTTTCAGGAGAGGAAGGGAGCAACGAGCTTGTGTTTATAATTAGTTTAGACTTGGCTGCCCTGTCTGTATGGGTGGGTTTTTTCAGCCAACTGCAGAGCTCGAAAGTGCTGAGAGAGTGCTGCACTGTGAGGTGAAGCAGCCTTAATTTCAGAGGACTGGTGCTGAGTTTAAAATTAAAAAATTGTTCGAACAATAGACTGACCTCCCATCCATCTGGTTATCAAGCAGTCTGTGAGGGAGGCTTCATTCCGATTGCTTTGTTTAAAACTCCTGGGGGGAGGAATTCTGTTGTGGCATTGTCCTGGGCGGAGCAGTAAATTTTGCTCCAGCAAATGCTTTGCACCTACTGCCACAAAAATGATCAGCTGGGCCCGGAGTTTGGTGCGGAGCACTAAGTGAGGGGTTGCACACCCCTTTTAGGGTGTTAGGCCGGCTGAGCAAGCGAAAATCCCAAGTCTCAAGCTAAACAGCCGGCCTCGGAGCACCATAAGAGAGGCCGCGGGGTGGGGAAACACCTGAAAAAAGACACCAAAAACATTCCCAGCACATAACTCACACCACCACAACACAAAACAAAACAATCACACTTACCTGAGGTCGACATTACTTAGCTCACTGCGACAGCTTGGAGTGCCAGCTTTCACAAACAGGGCGCTCTCCGGAGTACTACGGGTCAGGCGGCAGCCAAAAATTGAACCAGTGTTGCCACTTCCAGGCTCGCCACTTCCAGGCAGTAATGCTCCGCGTCCTCTTGAAACTAACACTGAATGTCCCAGAAGGGCGCTGGAAGCTGGCCGCCCGCCTGGAAGTACTTACCGCCATCTTTGCCACCACTCCGGGGCGCTAACAGGGGCAACAGAAAATCAAGCCCCTGGTTTTGATGTACACAGGCTATAAGCTGTCTTGCTGTTGAATTTCTGAAAACTACAGCCCCACTACAGCAGAAAAAATCCACTGTGCACAAAGACTAACAAAGAGTAAACCTGTTCTTTAGAAATGGGTTTATGATTTTGTGTCAGTGCGCAGGAAACCTTCTCTCCATAATCTATTTCTAACAGAGAAATGCCATCACTTGCGTACTCAGGTTGATGAAGTTCAGCTGAATTCTGATGAACAACAACTTACAATTATATAGCACCGTTAACGGAATAAAACAGCCCATGTTGCTTCAAAGGAACGCTATCAAACAAGCTGAGCCACATGAGATATCAGAGATAAAACCTGGTCAATGATTAAGTTTTAAGGAGCGTCTTAAAGGAGGAGAGAGAGGTAGAATGGCTAAGGGAGGGAATTGCAGAGCTTCATCATCATAGGCAGTCCCTCGAAATCGAGGAGGACCTACTTCACTCCCAAAGTGGCTGAACAGTCCGATACGAGAGCCAAAGACCCTGTTACAGGTGGGACAGACATTCGTCGGGGGAAGGGGTCGGTGGGGCTGGTTTGCCGCGCGCTCCTTCCGCTGCCTGCGCCTGGCCTCTTCATGTTCCTTGCGTCTAGACTCAAAGAGCTCAACGCCCTCCCGGATGGACTTTCTCCACCTCGGGCGGTCTGCGGCCAGGGTCTCCCAGGTGTCAGTGGTGATGTCGCACTTTACCAGGGAGGCTTTGAGGGTGTCCTTATAACATTTCCGCTGTCCTCCTTTGGCTCGTTTACCATGAAGGAGCTCCGCATAAAGCATTTGCTTAGGGAGTCTCGTATCTGGCATGCGTACTATGTGGCCTGTCCAGCAAAGCTGATCGAGTGTGGTCAATGCTTCAATGCTGATGTTGGTGCGCCTGTCCTCCCAGGAGATTTGCAGGATCTTGCGGAGACATCGTTGGTGATATATCTCCAGCGACTAGGGTCCAGGCAGCTGAAGGTATGGCCACCAATGCTGGAGCGATGAAAATCGGGGATGCACAAGAGGCCAAAATTGGAGGAGCGCAGAGATCTTGGAGGGTTGTAGGGCTGAAGAGAATTACAGAGATAGGGAGGGCTGAGGCCTTGGACAGATATGTAAAAAAAAGTTGAGAATTTTAAAATTGAGGTGTTACCGGACTGGGAGCCAATGTAGGTCAGCGGGCACAGTGATAATGGGTGAATGGGACTTGCTGCGAGTTAGGATACGGGCAGCAGAGTTTTGGATGAACTGAAGTTTACAGAGGGTGGAAAATGGCAGGCCGGCCAGGAGAGCATTGTAATAGTCAAGTCTAGAGGTAACCAAGGCATGAATAAAGGTTTCAGCAGCAGATTAGTTGATACAGGGGTGGAAATGAGCAATGTTACGGAGGTGGAAGTAGGCGATCTTCGTGATGAAGCAGATATGTGGTCGGAAGCTCATCTCGGGGTCAGATAGGACAGCAAGGTTATGAATGGTCTTGTTCAGCCTCAAACAGCTGGAAATTTAGTATCAACTAGTGCTGAATTGTGGAAAGTATTGTGTTTATAAGAAACTATGTTCAGACTGACCCAAACTCATTTTACATCGGACCTTTACAAGTGGCAGAAAAGATATTATCTCAGGGAGTCGGTGGTTAGGGGTTCAGAAACTACATGGGATAAGACAGCAAGAACTTAGATTTATATAGAGCTTTTTCACACCACAAAACACTTTAGAAATGGGTTTACGATTTTGTGTCAGTGCACATGAAATCTGGATTACGTTTGAAGTAGAGTCACTGTTGTGACTCAAGGCAGTCAATCTGCTTGCAGGAAGATCCCACAAACTGCAAATTAGATGAATGACCAGTTATTTGTTCTTTTCAGGGGAATTAAGTGATAGGGGAATGTTGGCTGTAACACCAGGAAATCTCCTTGCTATTGTTTGAACTGACATGGGATCTATTACATTACCGGTAGACAGACAGTTTAATGGCTTATCTGAAAGACGGCACCTCCAACAATGCAGCACTCCCTCAGTATTGAAGTGTCAGCCTGGATTATCTGCTCAAGTCTCTGGAGTGGAGCTTGAACTCACAACCTTCTGACATAAAGCGAGAGTGCTACCCACTGAGCCAAGTTGTGAACTGGAGTTAGTTTGTGTTATAACTTATCCTGTGCTTTTTCTCTCCTAAACCACCTCTTCTGAAGCTAACGATTTACATAAATCTCCTTGCATGTTTAAGGGGTATATATAATGATTTCCAACTTGGCGCTCCAGATGCAGAAATTTGTGCGCTAGAGGTGCACGTTAAGGAAATGGACAGAAAATATTGTGGTCCAAGCGGTCGCACTAACTCCAAGAGCAAGACTGCAGTACAAGCTCATCAATATATAATCGCCTCCTCTTTACCTAAGTCATCTTCTGGGCCATCACAATTCTCAACCAAGTTTAAAATCTGCTTACAAGCAAAAAAAACAATCTCTTGAATATTTTGGCAAGAGAGGTTGAATCAAAGTTCCTTTGGATTGATCGCTGATGTGTTGGTGTTCTTTCCCTTTCAGATGTCACTGTGTACCGGGACCACTGGCGGGGAGAGGAGATGTTGCAGTCCACTCCAAAGAGTAAAATGATCAAGCTGGGATCCTGCTTACAGATTCAGGCTGCACAGTGTGGGTGCTTTGTTCTACTGGCCTTGTTTAGTATGAGATAAAGGGGCATTAGCTTTTGGGGTTAACCATATGTTTGGTCTGGATATAGAATGCAGGAGAATGGTTCATTACCGTACCAAACTAAATTGCAGCAGTACTTGTTGCCAGTGAGCTTGCGAGAGACAGGAAAGTTTGAACAATTGATAAACATCATCTGAACCCAGAGTTGTAATTATAAAGGGCCATTTCTCTAGGCTCGCGAGTGTGAATCAGGCTATCCCACTCATCCCGATTCCATGACCCACGCTCCTGTCTTGTGAAGCTCGACACTGGCAGTAAAGCCTCACAAAATCACCCCAAAACCTTAATGCCCTTATAATTTGTGGTGCATTAATTCTCATTACAGATAATTTGTGGTGGGGGGTGGAAGGTGAGGTTCAAATTAAGGACCAATAAATGTGATTGTCATTCAAAGCTGGCATTTAGGATGAGTGATACAAGCTGTCAGTCAAGGTTAGAACTCGACACGAGTCTGGATGTTCAGACTGGGTTTCAGGGTGAGTCTGAATGTTGAGACTCAGATTCAGGGCAAGTCTGGATGTTGAGAGTGGGATTCCGGTGCCTAAAGAAAGAAAGACTTGCATTTATATAGCGTCTTTCACGACCACCGGACGTCTCAAAGCGCTTTACAGCCAATGAAGTACTTTTGGAGTGTAGTCACTGTTGTAATGTGGGCCTAGGTATGATTGTTGTTTGAGATTGTGCTTGGGTCAGGTCCTGACACATTGCTGTTAAAGGCACTGGACTGAGGGACGTGATCCAGATTAAAGGCACTGGACTGAGGGACGTGATCCAGATTAAAGGCACTGGACTGAGGGACATGATCCAGATTAAAGGCACTGGACTGAGGGACGTGATCCAGATTAAAGGCACTGGACTGAGGGATGTGATCCAGATTAAAGGCACTGGACCGAGGGACATGATCCAGATTAAAGGCACTGGACTGAGGGACGTGATCCAGATTAAAGGCACTGGACTGAGGGACATGATCCAGATTAAAGGCACTGGACTGAGGGACGTGATCCAGATTAAAGGCACTGGACTGAGGGACATGATCCAAATTAAAGGCACTGGACTGAGAGACTTGATCCAGATTAATTGCTGGACTGAATGACATGATGCAGATTAAAGACACTGGACTGAGTGACAAGATCCAGATTAAAGGCACTGGACTGAGGGATGTGATCCAGATCAATTGTGAACTGAGGGAAATGTTCCAATTAATTGTGGACTGAGAAACGTGATCCAGATTAAAGGCACTGGACTGAGAGATGTGATCCAGATTAAATCCACTGGATTGAGGGACGTGATCCAAATTAATTGCTGGATTGAGTGATGTGATCCAGAAGTAATTGAAAACTCCTGTCTAATTTACGCTACTCATAGTCCCAGATTGTTGAACAGGAGCCCTGCACCTTCTGTCAGTCTCAGTACTAATCTTTGTAACATGATCTAAGTGCCCCCGTCAACCTTAGTGCCAGTCGTTTAAGTTTGGTGTTCGTTTAGTTGTGCAGTTTTATATATATTAATTTTTCCTGTTGGCTATTTCTCTGTATGTATAAAGCTAACTTTGTTTTGTTTCTAAAGGGTCCCAAACAGTGAATGCAGTGGCACTGAAAGAGCTCATAACACATATTTCAACCCAGCACTCCCATCTTCTGACCATGGGGCCCACAAACCATCAGCGTCCAGACTCTGTGCAATACGTGAACATCGATAAACTGCAACCAGGCGAGCTGGTACATGCACGTCTTAAGGTCGTTCTCATCACTGTGCTCTCAGGTCTGTGCCCTCTGACATCTCCCAGTTTTGTTCCCAATGTTAGTTCCCCTTTACAGTGAGGGACATTACTGCTGGAGAATGGAGCACGTCCCACTGAACAACAACAACTTGCATTTATGCAGCGCCTTTAATGTAATAAAACGTCCCAAGGCTCTTCATAGGAATATTATCAGACAAAATTTGACACCACCCTACATAAGGAGATACTAGGACAGGTGACCAAAAGCATGGTCGAAGAGGTACATTTTAAGGAGCTTCTTAAAGGAGCAGAGAGAGGTAGAGAGGCGGAGAGGCTTAGGGAGGGAATTCCAGAGCTTAGGGCAACTGAAGACACAGCTGCCAATCGAGGAGCGAAGGTAATCAGGAATGCTCAAAAGGCCAGAATTGGAGAAGGAAGGTAATCGGAAGGTTGTAGGACCGGAGGAGTTTACAGAAATAGAGAGGGGCGAGGCCATGGAGGGATTTGGATGCAAGATGAGAATTTTTAAATTGAGATGTTGGCGGACTGGGAGCCAATGTAGATCAGCAAGCACTGGGGCAATGGATGAGCGGGACTTGGTGTGAGTCGGGATACAGGCAGCAGAGCTTTGGGTGAGCTGATGTTTACAGAGGGTGCAAGGTGGGAGGCCGGCCAGGAGAGCATTGGAATAGTCGAGTCTGGAGATAACAAAAGCATGGATGAGGGTTTCAACAGCAGATGGACTAAGCCAAGGGGGAGATGGGCTATATTATGGACACTTAAGGCTTCAGTGTCAATATCAAAACATTCCCAGGCCAGTTACAGCACTGCCACCTCTATTGTAAAGCTCCCTTTACTCGACTCAGAACTTCAGACCTACCTCAGGAGAACACCTGTTACTGCACCATTGTGACATTTTTAGTTTCCCACACTAACCCAACCTCTGACCTCGGAGTGAGATTACTGATTAGTAACAGTTTAGCGCTGTGGGCACAAGTCCACAAGAAGTCTACTCAGACTCATTGTACATAGGATCTTTACAACCAGCAGCGGAAACTTCCATCCCTTCACCCGACTTTCGGATCAGACGTTGAACCGAGGCCCCATCTGCTCTCTCAGATGGATGTAAAAGATCCCATGCCACTATTTCGAGGCAGAGCAGGAGAGTTCTCCCCGGTGGCCTGGCCAATAATCCCTCAACCAACATCACTAAAACACAATATCTGGTCATTATGAAATTGCTGTTCGTGGGAGCTTGCTGTGCACAATTTGGCTGCCGCGTTTCCTACATTACAACAGATAAAGTGCTTTGGGACTTCCTGAAGTTGCGAACGGTGCTATATAAATGCAAGTATTTATTTTTACTTTCCTTCAGACATTAACTTAGACCTGGAGGTGAAAGTTCAGGGATCCCACCTGGTTCCCAGAAAAAGTTGATGAAAAGCTTGTTTCAATTCAATAATTCAAAGGTTATTCTGACCTTTATTCTATTGAGAACAAGGGTTCCTCAGATTGCATCAGCGACATTTCAAGTTAAGATTTATGACACCCTGCATAGTGTTAGATGTTGTTGTGTCATTTACATAACCGAGTAACGGAAGGTCGGAGCAGGAAAGCGCACCTCGGAGTGCAGGAACCAGCAGCAGTAGGGAGGGGAAAATCAGCCAGGGTTCCCTCTCTGATTGCTACTTAGGGACCGAGCTACAAACTGTGTGTTTGGCTGTTGGGTAAGGACTGGCTCGAGAGGGACGCTGATACCCTCTGTCGAGGAAATTTCTAAGTTAAATTAACTCAGGCGGAGGCGTTCAGAGTTGCACTTCGAGAGAAGTTTATTTCTAAAACTAACGAAATATCTCGGAGAGTCTGCTTAGTCCACACCAAGGCAGAACTCTGAATTTTACAAGCAACTTCGCTTTATCTTTATACAGTTGAAACAGGAATTTTATCTGCAACTCGCCACACATAAACATTGTATCTATTATACATGAGCATTATTCATACGAAACTGTGAGTACAAAGTTCACCCCGGTCGGCACACTTTATCTGTTTCTTGCATAGTTTCTCTCTGTCCCTATGCTGATAAACAAGGTATCTGGAAACTCATGCAAAGACCAGACAGTCATGTATATACAACATTCTGTTCTTTGAGGCTGATAAGTTTCGGTAAACACCAGATAGTCATGTATATACAACATTCTGTTCATTGAGGCTAATAAGTTTCGGTAATTTTCTCTAGCTCCGTGAATTCTACAGAATCAGCAAAAGCGACCTTAACCCTTCCTTTAACCTAGGACATGGATTGTTTTCTTCTACAACTCCCTCCTTGTTGATCTTTTCCAGATCAACACGCTTTCATATTCTTTTCATGTTTAAAAGGGGGTTCATACCCTTCAGGGTAGGGTCGCATTTCAAGTCATTTTACCTCGTCGTAATCATCTATATTTTCTTCTATGCGATTTAGCCTTTCTTTTATGAACACACTTTTTCTTTCCACGCGGGATACTAGGTCCATTACTTGACCAATTAATTTTTTCAATTTCATCCACATTGCACAAATGATTATCAACAACGCAAGCATAACTGCACCCATGATTACTATGGGGTGTATGGCCAGTTTCAATACGGCTGAGGCCCTGGGGGACCATCCGTAAAACACATCCCACCAGTGGTGTACTGTTAAGGAGGTGACTTCATCTGCGATTCTTACTAGTTGTCCTTTCCTGTAAGCCATTTCGATTCTGAATTGGTGGATGTCTCTGCCTCGTTTAGACAGAGCTTCCTCAATTTGCTTGTCATTACGTATCAAATTGTGCAGTCTGGTCAAATTAATTATAGGGGGTAGGGGGTCAATCCTATGCACAGACAGGTATTTTTCTACATTTTGCCACTGCCCAAAGGTATAAGTTCTTTTTTCTTCAGGGTCATGCAAGGTGTATACTCCTCTCACGCATGTATTAATGGGGGGCCTATATAGAATTCCATCCAGATAGACAGATTTGCTTCCTGTCACACAGATTTCATTTGGTCCAATTTCTGCAATCTCAGTGTCATTTGTTGGCTTTAATTCCCATTTACATACTCCAATGGAGTGCTGCAGTGAGCATGGTTCGTATATGGCGGTCTGATAGGGACATACCATTCCGAATGGCCACCTAGCACATCCCTATGGTGATGTGTCATATTCTTCTCATCGACCCAATCTCCTTTAAATTCTGGGTACCAGAAGTTCTGTCCAAACAGCTGGGGCATTACTTGGAACTGACACCAAATTTATTTTCGTGTCTTACTTACTATCTCCATAGTAACGTTACATCCTTTTGAATTACAACTGGTATATCTTTTTTGAGGGTTAATGGTTAAATTAAGAAGCTTATCCCTTTTGTTAATTTCCAGCAACCTTTCCCATGTGTTAGCATGGAAGGATAATATTTTCCTTTCTAACTCGGCTCTTAATAGCTGTCTGGTCATTTCTTTAAACAGGCAATGGGTGTACTTGTTTACTCCCTGTTGTTCTTTCATTAGGTTCTCTATTTCCTTCTCTATCCCTTCATTCTGTTCCCAGGTCATTTCATTTATGACGTAACCTGATATCTGTAATTGCTGTAATCCTTCATCCCAGGCATTTCTGATCTTTATATCTTCCCCAATCAGTCCTCCGATGACCTGGATTTTATTTTGTAGTGCCTCAATATCCATAGTGTTTAATGCTCCTATTCCTGCTCCCACTCCGCCTAACACAGTCCCTAACACATCCCGTTTCTTTCTTTGGGGTCTTTCTTTTTCAAAAGATACCTTAACACTGGTTGTGTGGCAACCATCTTCTTTCTTTGGGGGATATTTAATTCGTATTGTTAGATTTAATACACCTGGGGATCTTACCACTGGGATGCAAGTGGTCAGTATCCTTTTTAGATGTCCCGGGTCCCGGTCTTCTGGGTGGCCGGATTCTTTTACTGACCATTTTACCACGAATGGGTCTCCTCCATTCACCGGGGTGTTATTCATGCACAACATCCGCTGCCTATCTACCATACTTGTAAATGAATGACGGAGGAAGTCTTTTCTCTCGTCCGGCCCTCCTATGTACCCCCATCTCTTGTTTTTTCCTGTGCTCCGGGTACACTTCATCCACACATCGGCCTGGTATTCTGTGAACAACTGATACCCTTTCCCCAATATAAACTGGAATTCCCCTCTTTCTTCCTTCATTCCGCATGCCTCACATCGTGCCGTAAAATTCCCTACTTTACAACTTTGGCCTACTGGGCATATAAAATTGCCTTGCCGCCTTGCACTATTACTGCTTTCCCATACCATATTTCCCTTCCATACTCTTCCTTCTTTTAGGACCTCTTCCTCCTGCCAGGAGTTCCCTGTCGCTAAAATGATCAGTATACCTAACGTCCATTTATAATTTTTCCAAGAGTCCCTTCCCATCTTCCCTTTCTTGTTTGTTTCTATACCACTCTTGAATTAAGTCATTACAATCCGTTCCTGAACTTTTGGGCAGTACTTTCAAGTCCAAATATTTAATACAAGAGCAGGTACAGTTCTTCAGCGAGAAGATGGCCTTTTTCTTAGTCAGGCAATCGTAGTACGTCCTGGTTCAATGCCTTTTCTTTTGTCTGTATTTCATCGGGAAAATAATATTTACAACGGGTTGCATGCACCCAATTTTGGATGCTTTTCTAACTTCAGCGCGGTTCGTGTTGTGAGAATTATCTGATATGGTCCTTTCCACCTAGGAGAAAAGGATTTTTTGTTTAATGTTTTTACCAACACTTGATCTCCAGGCCTAAAAGGGTGCATATTTCCTTCCGACGGGGGCACCTGTGTCTGCTTTATTTGTTCATGCAGACTCCTTGCTATTTTTCATCATTCCAAATGAATGCTATTTTTTCAGCCAACAATGGTGGTTTTACGCTGGTAGGCATTGGTCTTCCCAACAAGGCTTCATGTGGTGTCAAACCAGTATTTCGGTTTCTTTGGTTTCTCATTGTATACAGTACCAATGGTAAGGCATCTGGCCATTTTAATCCTGTTTCCTGACATACCTTGGTGAGGGTAGATTTTACTATCCCATTCGCTCTCTCTACCATTCCCGAGGACTGTGGTTGATATGGTATATGTAACTTCCACTGGAAACCTAATGCTTCTGCAAGATTTTGCACTATCTTTCCTGTGAAGTGTGTTCCCCTATCACTATTGATTCCATAGGTATCCCATATCTTGGTACTATTTCTTTAAATAGAATCTTTACTACTGTTCGGGCATCGTCTCTCTTAGTGGCGTACGCTTCTACCCACCTTGTGAACATGTCTATTATCACCAATAGGTACTTAAAACCTGATACTGGAGGCATGTGGACAAAATCAATTTGCAAATTTTCAAAGGGCATACTAGGTTGGGGTAGATGATCATATTCAGCAGGTGTTTTACCTCTGCTATTTTGTTGACAAATTTGGCATGTTCTAGCAACTTTCTCAATTACTACTGTTATTCCTGGTGCATACCACTGTGCATTAATAGCATGTATAAGAAATAGTGTAGAAGAAAACAATCCATGTCCTAGGTTAAAGGAAGGGTTAAGTTCGCTTTTGCTGATTCTGTAGAATTCACGGAGCTAGAAAAAATTACCGAAACTTATTAGCCTCAATGAACAGAATGTTGTATATACATGACTGTCTGGTCTTTGCATGAGTTTCCAGATACCTTGTTTATCAGCATAGGGACAGAGAGAAACTATGCAAGAAACAGATAAAGTGTGCCGACCGGGGTGAACTTTGTACTCACAGTTTCGTATGAATAATGCTCATGTATAATAGATACAATGTTTATGTGTGGCGAGTTGCAGATAAAATTCCTGTTTCAACTGTATAAAGATAAAGCGAAGTTGCTTGTAAAATTCAGAGTTCTGCCTTGGTGTGAACTAAGCAGGCTCTCCGAGATATTTAGTTAGTTTTAGAAATAAACTTCTCTCGAAGCGCAACTCTGAACGCCTCCGCCTGAGTTAATTTAACTTAGAAATTTCCTCGACACCCTCTCCGGTCCAGTACCAGGCTGGCACTCACTGGGATGGTGTGTGTGTAAACAAAGGCCTCTCGGGTGAGGTGCCGGGGGCTGGGGTCCGTGAAGCCACGTTCCACACCTCCAGGGGGGAAGAAGGAAAACTGGAAATAAAGATTTTGGAAAATGAGAAACCTCAAAAAAAATTTAAATCAGAAAATAGTGTAGTATTTATTGTGTGATCATCTAAAACGGGTCATTCACGAGCAGATTTAAATACAGCCTTAATTCATGCTTCTGTTCAGTAAAATATTAGTAGGTCACTTGGGCTGATGGTGCTCTGTATAATGTGACATTGCCTCATGTACAGAGAACACCTACACATATAGTGGGAAGGAGCAACAGAAAATAGTCCTGAGCGTGGAGCAGATCAAAGGTCACCTAGGCACGTTGACGCTTTGGGGAAATGGGATAGCCTGGCACACACGGATTCAAAAGAGATTGGGTGAGTGAAACATAATATCCATAGTAATGAGTGCGACGGGTAACGACGGACAGTGTGTGTAAGGAGTGAGCGAGGGGTAATGGTGAACAGTGTGTAAGGTGTGAGCGAGAGGCAATGATGGACAGTGTGTAAGGAATAAGCAAGAGGTAATGATGGGCAGTGTGTAAGGAGTGAGCGAGGGGTAATGATAGACAGGGTAAGGAGTGAGTGAGGGGTAATGATGGACAGTGTGTGTAAGGAGTGACCATGGGGTAATGATGGACAGTGTAAGGAGTGACCATGGGGTAATGACGGACAGTGTAAGGAGTGAGCGAGGGGTAATGATGGACAGTGTGTAAGGAGTGACCATGGGGTAATGATGGACAAGGTAAGGAATGACCATGGGGTAATGATGGACAGTGTGTGTAAGGAGTGAGCGAGGGGTAATGATGGACAGTGTGTGTAAGGAGTGAGTGAGGGGTAATGATGGACAGTATATAAGGAGTGACCATGGGATAATGATGGACAGTGTAAGGAGTGAGCGAGGGGTAATGATGGACAGTGTGTGTAAGGAGTGAGCGAGGGGCAATGATGGACAGTGTGTAAGGAGTGACCATGGGGTAATGGTGGACAATGTGTGATAGGATCATTGAACAATAAGTGTCAGTTTCCTCTCCCAGTTTTCTTCCCATCAATTCTGAAACCGCTGCTTCTTGTTTGGTGAACGGAGACACTGAGAGTCGATAGTCCATTGAACTGTGAAATGAGTGGTGAATTCACAGCCTTGCTGGATCCAGTCCTCACCCAATGTAAATGCAGCGATCGCTGGTCATTGATCAGAAGCAGAATCCTTGGCTGAATTTTGCCTTCAATAACCCGAGCCGCACAGGCTAGGCATTGTACCCGTGGTTGCCACTTCTGTATGGACAATGCTACATGTCCAGTGCCTCTACCCATTTGGTCTGATAACCCTGCTTCTATTTATTGTTGTATTTATTGTTTTTTAGATCATGTTTGGGACGTCCGAAACCTACTGGTCTGTCAAAATCCCATCACTGGGGACCTGGAACTGCACACCACACCTTGGGCATCTTGTGAGTGTCTGTTTGATGATGATGAAAGAGCCATTAAGTTCAGGACCAAGTACCAACCCAGTGAGACAGCCTCTGTTAAAGTGATGGACCTTTCCACCCTGCTACATACCAGGTATTCAGGTGTGTACTTTTTGAAGTGCAGTTGTAATTACTGTTGTGATGTAGGAAACCCGGCAGCCAATTTGCACACAGCAAGCTCCCACAAACAGCAATGAGATAAATTACCAGGTAATCTGTTTTAGTAATGTTGTTTGAGAGACAAATGCTGGCCAGGACACTGGGGATAACTCCCTCGCTCTTCTTCGAAATAGTGCCAGTGGATCTTTTACGTCCACCTGAGAGGGCAGACAGGGCCTCGGTTTAACGTCTCATCTGAAATATGGCATCTCCAACACTGCAGTGCTCCCTCAGCACTGCACTGAAGTGTCAGCCTGGAATTTGTGCTCAAGTCTCTAGAGTGGCACTTGAACCCTCAACCTTCTGACTCAGAGGCAAGAGTGCTGCTGACTGAGCCAAGGCTGACACCTTAGCACCCCTAAGGTTCCCCAGCTGAGATCAGCTAACTCAGACCAGGAGTGGAACCTAAGACCTTCTAGTCAGTGTGGTTCAGTAGGGCACTGGGCAGTGATGTTACTGACTGAGCCACTGGGAGAAAAGGCCCATTTTCCTGTTTTCTCCCTGTAACGTTTTATATTCTTCTTCGTTATTAAACTATCCAATCGCGATGAATGCTAAACGTGATTTAGCATCAATCATGACTTATGACAAAGCATCTCACACTCCAATTACTGCATGAAAACATTTCTCCCAATCTCTTTTATGGCCCTTGTGCTTATCTTGCAATAATGGGCACTTACCTTTGATTTACCAACCATTAGAAGTAACCTTTCTATATGCCCAGTGATTGGCATTAGAGTACTCCATGCACCCTGATACAGACCTCCTATAGCTGGTATTAATTAGCATCAGATTCATTCATAAAGACCTCCTATAGCTGGCACTAGATGGCATGAGATTATTTTAAACATACTGATACAGTAAATCCAGCACTTTAAAAACACTTCTACAGTCAATTCTGCATCACTGATTAAAGTATTAGAGCCACCAATCACCCTCATTCATTTCAATAAGATGGTTAAAGGAGAAGAGAGTCTGTATGAAAGTTTACATTTAGAATTATTTATAATATTCTGTGATATTCATTGTGTACATTATGCTAAGCCTCATCAAGGCTCACATTTCAAATCTTTCCAACACCATCAGCTGGTATCATTCGTTTTGTGTATTTCACATATTTTAACTGAAAAATATAAACTATTTAACTCCCGTTGGAGTGATACAGTGGTTCACTTTGATGCTCAATATCTTGAGGGCTGATGTTAGCAATGCACACACCCGGGGCAGCCTCACTCTTCCTGGCTTTTTCTCACCAGCCCACTCCCATCCCTGCTTTTTTAAAAATGAGCCCGTTTTCTTCCCGACTTTTTTTGAACCACCCCGTTCCCTTCCTGACTTTTTTTTAACCAGACCGTTCCCTTCCCAGCTTTAATTGTTTTTCTAACGAGGCGGCTCCCATGATGAACTGAAGCGCGCATGCACAGAAGGCTTGCAGTTTGTTGGCAGTAGTCGCGCCCATTGGGATATAGTGGGCACACTCCCTGGGGTAGCCTCACCTGCTGGATGCTTGTATCGGGATTATAGTGGGTCTGTTTCCCATGATTTACTGATGTTCCCTCCCGGTATCCGAGGCTCCTTGCTGGTTGCATGTATTCATAAAATCAGCCCCACGCTCTCTTCTTTGCCAATTCCTTCCCATCGCTCCTTAAGTTATTGGGTCATTGCTGGGATATGGTTCTGTGGACACTGCATAGACTGAAAATCAAACTGGGAGACCCCCTACACTGCGCAGCTCAGTACCACGCCTGCTGGTGCCTTACTAGGCCAGCAGGGAGTCAGTGTATTTTATTTATAATATATCATTAACTTCACTGCTGTCTGTACTCTATTTGCAGGAAATGTTCAGTTAAAATCCCACATAGTAGCAATGCAGTGGAGTACCTATTCTACACATAATCCCTTGTTCACGGTGGATGCCTTCACTCCAGTGGAAACAGTCATGGCCTCTCTCTCTCATTTTACATACTCCGGCTGTGGAAGCTGTGGCACTGAACTGGGACTTGATGAGAACGGCATCTACCAGCAGTGTATTCCATGCTTACCAGACTGCGCTCTGCGAATCTATTACAGGTAAGAATCTTATAAAAGGCTTCTTTCCGAAGGTCCCCACATCACTCTGAGACACACCCAAGGTGAAAGGTAAAGAGTGAAGTGTGTCGCAAGGCAGTCGGACCGTGTTGCAATAACTTTGTAACCTACAAGAAGAAGCAACAGAGATATATGTGTAAGATCCCAGAGGGGCCCTGGTTCCAAATTATTCGCGGTTGACCCATATTGGGGACAGTGATTTAACTTTATTCAGCACAAGCAAGACTTAATACATTACAGTATTGGAGGAGGAGTTTACAGAGAATAATTGAAATTTATATTACCCCGTTATCCTCTGGGTAGAAGCACAACAGTGAGTCAGCTACACCCTGTGTCTCTTGTTTCTCATCTTTCTTTATTTTCCGGGTGTCTCCTTGATTCTTCCTGAAATCTTCTACCCTTTGTGACTGTTAAGACCCCGTTCTTATACCCTTACTCTCGTTCAGAACTGCCGCCGCCCAGTGTTAATGGCGTGCTGATGAGTTAGCGCGCGGGACCGGCGGGGACATCGACACGAGTGGATTTGCCCCCGGGACTTCACCGGTGAAATGTAGTTTGCACTGCGATTAGTGCACCGTCGCGGCGCATGTACGGCATCATCGACGTGCGTGCCGACCCCTTATCGCCCTGTGCCAATCCCTTTGCGCCCTTCGGGGGGAAATTGCTCTGCGGGATGCGACGTCAGCAAGGGGCGATGCCACTGACAGCTTCTTGGTGTGAGAAGCTGTGATGGTTGTGGCACCCTGGCCACCCTGAAAGGGGAGGTGGTATTGCGGCGGCCGCCATCTTTTTTCTGACTGGCAGCCACTAGTGTGGCTGGGCCGCCAACATGCAGCCCGGCATCCGGTCTTGGGTGCCAGGCCACTGGCCCGGCTGACACCCTACCTGGTGGCCCAATGAGCGCCACTAAAGCGGCTGCAGAGTTCGCAGTAGCCCTCCCCTTTAAAAGAAGGATAGGGACGTTGTGAGGCAGCAGCGTGACGTGGCATGTCAGCGACGCACTGACATCATCAGCGCCACGCTGATGTGCTGAGCGTGGCACCACGAGAATGCTCCATTACCGCAGCAGTAAGTTTTTAAACTCCGAGAGTCCAAATCCATGCTGCCGAAAAAAATTAAGCTGATTCGAATTATACACTGCATGCAAGCCCAGCACGGGGTAAATTCGACCCCATGGAGTCCCACTGAATCACTCATGGCTTACACCCAAAATCCAATCATAAAGATGCCATGTCTGCAGGAACTTGGCTTATGCAGGTTAAAGCCTTATGACACCCTTACATCATCTGTTTTTGACCATCAAGACTCATATCTGGGATAGTTATGGTAACTCCATAGTGTAGAGATATGACATCCTTACTGTTCACTGTGAAAGGCCTATGTTTTTAATTCACTGCAGACATCAACATTCCAGCACAGTGGCACCTATATCTGACTTTGTTTCCCAGGCTAGCTCTACTCTATGCTAATATCCAGCTTTAATCCACAGCCTCCCTTTTCGCCGATAGCAGTCCTCTTTCTCACCGCAGGCTATCTGGTTACAGCTTACTCGCAGACTTTTAATTATAAGCAAAAGGGTTACATCTTATTTTTAATTCAGGTTATCATTAAATACAGTTAATGATTATAGACTTTTCATTTAATTCTTACACACTATTATGAATCCATTACCGATGATTATAAGCAGCTGATGATTATAAGATATTAATGATTATAAGATATTAAAATAAGTGTTCTAAAAGTCAACGAATCCATGATCATTTTACATGTGATCACTACATGTGGGGAAATCCAAAACTAGAGGCCATGAATATCAGATAGTCACTAATAAATCCAACAAGGAATTCAGGAGAAACTTCTTTACTCAGAGAGGCGAGAATGTGGAATTTGCTACCACATGGAGTGATTGAGGCGATAGGCATAGAATGGTTACAGCACAGAAGGAGGCTATTTGGCCTATCGAGCCCATGCCAGCCCTCTGCAAGAGCACTTCAGCTAGTCCCACTATCCCCGTAGACCTGCAATTTTTTTCCTTCACGTACTTATCCAATACCCTTTTGAAAGCCACAATTGAATCTGCCTCCACCACCCTTTCAGGCCGTGCATTCCAGATCCTAACCACTCCCTACGTAAAAAAGTTTTTCCTCGTGTTGCCTTTGGTTCTTTTGCCAATCACCTTAAATCTGTGTCCTCTGGTTCTCAATCCTTCCGTCAATGGGAACAGTTTCTCTCTCTCTCTTTACTCTGTCTAGACCCCTCGTGATTTTGAAAACCTCGATCAAATCTCCTCTCAACCTTCAGATACAGATCAGCCGTGATCTGATGAATGACGGGACAAGCTCAAGGAGCTGAATGACATATTCCTGTTCCTATGATGCTGCTGAACCATGCTCAGTTATGTTTCCAGTGGTTTCAACAACCCACTTCAAATGGCCACTCTTGCCGAGTGAGTGTGGACAGTGAAGGTCATTTAGCTACTCAGTGTGCACATCGCCGCCAAGCTCAATCGTCTCCTTAGCTGATGTCCAGAGACGTACATGTTGCAGCAGCAATCACTGGATTCTGGAGCAGGCAACCTGGCTGATATCCGCTCCCCGCAGTACAGGGATACAACAGTGGTCGTGCCTCAGTCATTGTGCTGGCTGAGCACAGAATGGGGACTGAACATGAACCTTCTCAGTCCGTTTCACACTGTAAGAAAGAAGGGTTTTGTTTATATGCTGTCATCACATAATTCAGCTACATCTTAAAGTGGTTCAAACAGTGGATTACCGACTGCTGTTATTTGAGTATCAACGCAACACCCATCAGTACAATCCAAAGTAAGTATGCTAGCAGTGCATTTAGCCAGAAGAGATATAGGGAGAGCCCTGCACATTCTCAATCAGCCCCGGAGCAAGCTGTGAGCTGGTTTGGACTGATGGCTTGATAATTCCTGATCTGTGTTTTCTTTGTGCTTTCCCAGGCCCACAGTGCTTGCTCTAGCAGATGGAGATTCCAGGATTGATGTTCTTGTCTCGTCCAAACTCATGGAGAAGATATTTCTCAATATTCCTCCAACCTGGCTGTGCAAACTCGTAGGTAACTGACCCGAGCTTGTATCTCAAGTACAGGATCTCACCAGGATAGCCAGGTAGTAGATGTGCTGAGTGCTAATAAATGCAAGTCCTACAGCTGCATCACTCCAACTCACTTACCGGGGTGACTTCAGGCAGGAAGGCAGGAGGAAGTTTCCCGGCATGTGGAGTAAGCACACTGGAGACTGGAGTGACATCAGGCAGGAAGACCATCCAGACCCTAGAGGCTATGCAAAGGAGACCAATGAGGGTCCCAGTGTTCGAGGCTGAGAACAACTTGATAAGATGGAACTCTTCAGCCTGGAAAAGAGTTGTCTTATCAACTAGAGAAAGTAAATCCAGGACAATACTTTCAAAGCAACACAATAAAAGGGCACAGGGTCAGGGTTCTGAAGTGCAAGTAATTGGAAAAGGTTGTCGGGAAGAGTAGTTGAGCCGAGGACACTGGACTCATTTTAGATACTGCTGGATGATTTAATGGGCTGACTCTGGAATTGATAACTTGGAAATATGAGATCAAATGTATTGAGTGTCATTGTACATCCAAACCTAACTTCTTCCTTTGATTTATCCAATACCAGCCATCTGGTTTGGAATGGTCAAAGAACCAACTAGATCCATTGACCAGTGTTTATCAGTGGCATTATAACTAAGATAACATAGAGTTGTATCAGCAGAACCTGTACTGTACCACAATGGAAATTGACATTAATATGGAAAGTGGTCCATGAATCTAATTGAGAAATCAGTCACTTCAGTGCTGGGTTTGTGTGTTACAGGTCCAACCGATAAGGTGACATACGGGATGGTGATAGCGGATTTGTGCCACTCGTTGTTTGCAGACCCCAGTGACTGTTACGTACTGACAGTGCAGAGCCAGTTCCATCTGGATGAAAACAGCATCGCCATGAACCAGGATTTCTACTTGTTGGATTTCCGCCCTGACCATTAACCTCTGACCTGGTTAAAGGTGAATTCATCGATCCCAAGAAAAAAAAAACACTTGGATTTATATAGCACCTTTCATGACCACCAGACGTCTCAAAGCGTTTACAGCCAATGAAGTACTTTTGGTGTGTAGTCACTGTTGTAATGTGGGAAACGCGGCAGCCAATTTGCACACAAGCAAGCTCCCACAAACAGCAATGTGATAATGTCTAGATAATCTGTTTTTTTTGTTATGTTGCCAGGACACCAGGGATAACTCCCCTGCTCTTCGAAATAGTGCCAAAGGATCTTTTACTTCCACTTGAGAGAGCAGACGGGCCTCGGTTTAACGTCTCATCCGAAGGACGGCATCTCCGACAGTGCAGCACTCCTTCAGCACTGCACTGGGGTGCCAGCCAAATTTTTGTGCTCAAGTCCCTGGAGTGGACTTGAACACACCACCTTCTGACTCAAAGACGAGTGTTTACCCACGAGCCACAGCTGACATTCTTCATGTGTGAGTTCCCGTGCGGGATGAGGGGCTGGGAGAATTGGCTGCAGTGTCATAGCCCTACCTTCAGTCCATGCTCCTATCAAGGGTGGCTCCCCACTGGCAACTCAGGGACAGTGAATTTACCCTTTGGAGTCAGCTCTATCCTTTTATTGTTATTCATTCTCAGACTACGAGCATTGCTGGCAAGGCCAGCATTTATTGCCCATCACTAGTTGCCTTTGAGAAGGTGCTGGTGGGCTGCCTTCTTAAACCGCTGCAGTCCATGTGTTGAAGGTACTCCCACAGTGCTGTTGGGTAGGAAGTTCCAGGATTTTGACCCAGCAACGATTAACAAATGGTGATATATGTCAGGAATGTGTCTGACTTGGAGGGGAACTTGAAGGTGATGGTGTTCCCATGCACCTGTTGTCCTTGTCCTTGTAGGTGGTGGAGGTCACGGGTTTGGGAGGTGCTGCCGAAGAAGCCTTGGCGAGTTGCTGCACTGCATCCTGTGGATAGTATACACTGCAGCCACGGTGGCCGGTGATGGAGGGAATGGATCCAGATGGCTCAGAGAGTAAATGCCAAGATGGTCCCAAGTTTGATTCCGAATCTGTGCTGAGCTAGTGGTTGCAGACGGGAGGCCATGTGATGTGTGAGTAAAGTACTTTTTGCAGGCTTTCCAATAGAAAATGCCTTTTAGATTCAAAGTTGTTATTGTCAGCCGTTTGTGTAACTGTCCTGGATAAACCCACCTAAAAAAGTATACTGTCTGCTGTGGTTATCTTATGTTTATGGGATCATAGCATAGCAACCAACTTTCTGCCTATTTTGGAAAGTGTGGGAGTTGTTAGGAGGCGGCTTGGCTTGGGGAAATACTGAAATTGATTTACTTACAGACACAAAAGCAGGCTGATGTTCCGGTAATATAACGAGTGGTTTAATGTATATAAGGCAGAATATTAAAATGCACTCGGATGAAGCTGGATAGCTCAAGTGTTACCTCAAGGCCATTCGTGATCTGTCACCTCGAAACTTGTAAAGGTTGTATCTCAACATCTGGCTTACTATGTTATAAGTTTGTATTTTAACTAATTTACTTCTTGTATTAACTTATTTTATAATTGTAATAAACATATATACTTTGGAACAAGGCTCCCTCTAATCTCTTGAGTATCAAAGAACGAATCTAATATAAATCACTCACATATGTCACAGCAACCATCGAGAGGAAGTTTTATATGAAGTAAGTGTGTGTGTGTGTGTGTTTAGGTTGTTGTACCTGTGAATGGGATGACGTCTTTTGGGTCGACAGAGACCTGTGGAATAGTCCAGGGATGGTACCCTGGTGGATTCATGGACAGACTCATGAGTTTGATGGTGGGTTGTTTAACGTGGCGACACAGGATAACGATTCTGAAAGAATAATTTTTTTTTAAATAAAGCAGGGCAGCTGAGGTTGATAGTTCCAGCAGGGTGACAGGATAGCCAGTAAAAACTCTGGTAAAGAAATATATCCAGAAGAAGCTAAGAGCTTGTGCTTTACTAGTTAAAAACTGGCAGACTTCCTTTGAAGTTGAAAACCAAATGAAAATCTAATTAAGGAAAAGAAGATGAAGCATAATGCATGGAAAGCAGATGTGCTGCTATTTCAACTTCAAGACGTACAAATATTAAGGGTCATAAGAACATAAGAAATAGGAGCAGGATTAGACCATTCAGCCCATCGAGCTAGCTCTGCCATTCAATAAAGTCATGGTTGATCTGATCATGGACTCAGTTCCACTTCCCTGCCCGCTCCCCATAACCCTTTACTCCCTTATCGCTCAAAAATCTGTCTATCTCCACCTTAAATATATTCAAAGACACAGCCTCTTCAGCTCTATGGGGCAGAGAATTCCATAGATTTAAAACCCTCTGAGAGAAGAAATTCCTCCTCAGTTTTAAATGGGCGGCCCCTTATTCTGAGACTATTTCCCCTAGTTTGAGTTTCCCCTATGAGTGGAAATATCCTCTCTGCATCCACCTTGTCGAGCCCCATAATTAGCTTATATGTTTCGATAAGATCACCTCTCATTCTTCTGAACTCCAATATGTATAGGCCCATCCTACTCAACCTATCCTCATAAGTCAACCCCCTCATCTCTGGAATCAACCTAGTGAACCTTCTCTGAACAGTTTCAAATGCAAATATATCCTTCCTTAAATACGGAGACCAAAACTGTACGCAGTACTCCAGGTGTGTCCTCACCAATACCCTGTACAGTTGTAGCAGGACTTCTCTGCTTTTATACTCCATCCCCCTTGCAATAAAGGCCTTCATTCCATTTGCCTTCCTGATTACTTGCTGTACCTGCATACCAACGTTTTGTGTTTCATGCTCAAGGACTCCCAGGTCCCTCTGTACTGCAACACTTTGCAATTTTTCTCCATTTAAATTGTAATTTGCTTTTCAATTTTTACTGCCAAAGTGGATAACGTCATATTTTTCCACATTATACTCCATCTGCCAAATTTTTGGCCACTCACTTAGCCTGTCTATATCCCTCTGCAGATTTTTTGTGTCCTGCTCACAGTTTGCGTTCTGTGTATCATCAGCATACTTGGTTACATTACACTCGGTCCCTTCATCCAAGTCATTAATATAGATTGTAAATAGTTGAGGACCTAGCTCCGATCTCTGCGGCACCCCACTAGTTACTGTTTGCCAATCGGAAAATGACCCATTTTTCACCACTCTGTTTTCTGTTAATTAGCCAATCCTCTATCCATGCAAATATATTACCCCCAACCCCGTGAACTTTTATCTTGTGCAGTAACCTTTTATGTGGCCCTTATCGAATGCCTTCTGGAAATCCAAATATACCACATCCACTGGTTGCCCCTTATCCACCCTGCTCGTTACATCCTCAAAGAACTCCAGCAAATTTGTCAAACATGATTTCCTTTTCATAAAACCATGCTGGCTCGACTTGATTAAATTATGCTTTTCCAAATGTCCTGCGACTGCTTCCTTAATAATGGACTCTAGCATTTTCAAAACGGCAGATATTAGGCTAACTGGTTTATAGTTTCCTAATTTTTGTCTGCCTCCGTTTTTAAATAGGGGCGTTACATTTGCGGTTTTCCAATCTGCTGGGACCGCCCCAGAATCCAAGGAATTTTGGTAGATTACAACCAATGCATCCACTATCTAACGCAATAGTAAGGAAAGATATTGACTTGGATGATGTGGAATCTGTATGGGTAGAGCTGCGGAATACCAAAGGGCAGAAAACGATAGTGGGGGTTGTGAATAGACCACCAAACAGTAGTAGTGAGGTTGGGGACAGCATCAAACAAGAAATTAGGGATGCGTGCAATAAAGGTACAGCAGTTATCATGAGTGACTTTAATCTACATATAGATTGGTCTAACCAAACTGGTAGCAATATGGTGGAGGAGGATTTCCTGGAGTGTATTAGGGATGGTTTTCTAGACCAATATGTCGAGGAACAACTAGAGCGCTGGCCATCCTAGACTGGGTGATGTGTAACGAGAAAGGACTAATTAGCAATCTTGTTGTGCGAGGCTCCTTGGGGAAGAGTGACCACAATATGGTAGAATCCTTTATTAAGATAGAGAATAACAGACTTAATTCAGAGACTTGGGTCCTAAACTTAAGGAGGTTAACTTCGATGGTATGAGACATAAATTGGCTAGAATAGACTGGCGAATTATACTTAAAGGGTTGACGGTGAATAGGCGATGGCAGACGTTTAAATATCACATGGATGAACTTCAACAATTGTACATCCCTGTCTGGAGTAAAAATAAAATGGGGAAGGTAGCTCAACCGTGGCTAACAAGGGAAATTAGGGATTGTGTTAAGTCCAAGGAAGAGGCATATAAATTGGCCAGAAAAAGCAGCAAACCTGAGGACTGGGAGAAATTTAGAATCCAGCAGAGGAGGACAAAGGGTTTAATTAGGAGGGGGAAAATAAAGTATGAGAGGAAGCTTGCTGGGAACATAAAAACTGACTGCAAAAGCTTCCAAAGATATGTGAAGAGAAAGATTAGTGAAGACAAACGTAGGTTCCTTGCAGTCTGAATCAGGTGAATTTATAATGGAGAACAGAGAAATGGCAAACCAATTGAACAAATACTTTGGTTCTGTCTCCACGAAGGAAGACAGGAATAACCTTCTGGAAATACTAGGGAACAGAGGATCTAGCGAGAAGGAGGTACTGAAGGAACTCCTTAATACTCAGGAAATTGTGTTAGGGAAATTGATGGGATTGAAGGCCAATAAATCCCCAGGCCCTGATAGTCTGTATCCCAGAGTACTTAAGGAAGTGGCCCTAGAAATAGTGGATGCATTGGTGATCATTTTCCAACAGTCTACCGACTCTGGATCAGTTTCTATGGACTGGAGGGTAGCTAATGTAACACCACTTTTTAAAAAAGGAGAGAGAGAGAAAACGGGGAATTATAGACCGGTTAGCCTGACATCAGTAGTGGGGAAAATGTTGGAATCAATTATTAAAGCTGAAATAGCAGCGCATTTGGAAAGCAGTGACAGGATCGGTCCAAGTCAGCACGGATTTATGAAAGGGAAATCATACTTGACAAATCTTCTAGAATTTTTTGAGGATGTAATTGGTTGAGTGGACAAGGGAGAACCAGTGGTGTGGTGTATTTGGACTTTCAAAAAGCTTTTGACAAGGTCCCACACAAGAGATTGCTGTGCAAAATTAAAGCACATGGTATTGGGGGTAATGTATTGATGTGGATAGAGAACTGCTTGGCAGACAGGAAGCAGAGAGTCGGGATAAACGGGTCCTTTTCAGAATGGCAGGCAGTGACTAGTGGGGTGCCACAAGGCTCAGTACTGGGATCCCAGCTATTTACAATATACATCAATGATTTAGATGAAGGAATTGAGTGTAATATCTCCAAGTTTGCAGATGCCACTAAGCTGGGTGGCGGTGTGAGCTGTGATGAGGACGCTAAGAGGCTGCAGGGTGACTTGGGCAGGTTAGGTGAGTGAGCAAATGCGTGGCAGATGCAGTATAATGTGGATAAATGTGAGGTTATCCACTTTGGTGGCAAAAACGTGAAGGTAGAATATCTGAATGGTGGCAGATTAGGAAAAGGGGAGGTGCAATGAGACCTGGGTGTCATGGTACATCAGTCATTGAAATTTGGCATGCAGGTACAGCAGATGGTGTAGAAGGCAAATGGCATGTTGGCTTTCATAGCTAGGTGATTTGAGTTTAGGAGTTGGGAGGTCTTTCTGCAGTTGTACAGGGCCTTGATGAGGCCTCACCTGGAATATTGTGTTCCGTTTTGGTCTCCTAATCTGAGGAAGGACATTCTTGCTATTGAGGGAGTGCAGTGAAGGTTCACCAGACTGATTCCCAGGATGGCTGGACTGACATATGAGGAGAGACTGGATCGACTGGGCCTGTATTCACTGGAGTTTAGAAGAATGAGAGGGGATCTCATAGAAACATATAAAATTCTGACGGGACTGGACAGATAAGATGCAGGAAGAATGTTCCCGATGTTGGGGAAGTCCAGAACCAGGGGTCACAGTCTAAGGATAAGGGGTAAGCCATTTAGAACCGAGATGAGGAAAAACTTCTTCACTCAGAGAGTTGTGAACCTGTGGAATTTCTCCACCGCAGAGAGTTGTTGATGCCAGTTCATTGGATATATTCAAGAGGGAGTTAGATATGGCCCTTATGGCTAAAGGGATCAAGGGGTATGGAGAGAAAGCAGGAAAGGGGTACTGAGGTGAATGATCAGCAATGATCTTATTGAATGGTGGTGCAGGCTCGAAGAGCCGAATGGCCTACTCCTGCACCTATTTTCTATGTTTCTATCTCTGCAGCCACTTCTATTAAGACCCTAGAATGTAAGCCATCAGTTCCAGGGGTCTTGGCCGCCTTTAATCCCATTATTTTACTGAGTACTACTTCAATAGTGATAGTGATTGTATTAAGTTCCTCCCTATAGCCCCTTGATTATCCACTATTGGGATATTTTTAGTGTCTTCTACCGTGAAGACTGATACAAAATATTTGTTCAACATCTCTGCCATTTCCCTGTTCTCCATTATTCATTTCCCAGTCTCATCCTCTAGGGGACCAACATTTACTTTAGCCATTCTTTTCCTTTTTATGTACCTGTAGAAACTCTTACTATCTGTTTTTATATTTCGTGCTAGTTTACTCTCATAATCTATCTTCCCTCTCTTTATCATTTTTTTAGTCGTTCTTTGCTGGCTTTTAAAAGTTTCCCAATCCTCTGGCCTCCCACTAGTCTTAGCCACATTATATGCCCTTGTTTTCAATTTGATACCCTCCCTTATTTCCTTAGTTAGCCATGGATGATTATCCCTTCTCTTACAGTCTTTCCTTCTCATTGGGATATATTTTTGTCGCGAGTTATGGAATATCTCCTTAAATGTCTGCCACTGCTCATCAATCATCTCATACTTTAATCTGTTTTCCCAGTCCACTTTAGCCAACTCTGCCTTCATATCTTTGTAGTCTCCTTTATTTAAGCTTAGGACCCTAGTTTGAGAACCAACTTTCTCACCCTCCAACTGAATTTGAAATTCAACCATGTTATGGTCACTGATTCCTAGAAGATCCTTTACTACGAGATCATTTATTAATCTTGTCTCATTACACAGTACCAGATCTAAGATAGCCTGCTCTCAGGTTGGTTCTGCAACGTACTGTTCAAGGAAACTATCCTGGATATACTCTATGGACTTCTCCTCAAGGCTGCCCTGGCCAATTTGCATTGTCCAATCAATACGGAAATTAAAATCGCCCATGATTATTGCCATTCCTTTATTACAAGCCTCCCTTATTTCTGGATTTATACTCTGTCCATCTGCGTAAATACTGTTAAGGGGCCTATAGACTATGTCCACCAGCGAGTTTTTCCCCTTATTATTCCTTATCTCCACCCAAACTGATTCAACATCTTGATCCTCTGAGCCATATCGTTTCTCACTAACACACTGATCCCATCCTTTATTAACAGTGCTACCCAATTATAACTAATTGAGGCAGAGAACCAATTACTAACTAACATTTTGTAATGAAAGGAGAAGCATAATTGGATCGTCAATGAAAGGAAGCTATATGCTGTTATTAAACAGGGATCAGTGACCTTTATGCAAATGCAGGAAACGAGCAAAACAAATGAAGCTCCTCAAACACAGGCAGAATCAGAGGAACTTAAATATAATCTCGCGAAAGCAAAGGTTAAGAGCAATGAATTGACTGCGACCACTGAAACTAGAGCCAGCATTATGAAAAAGGAGAGAGAAAAGAAAGGGCAGAGCAGTACTGGAAAGCAGATAACAATCGAGATCATCATCTTGATCAAAGTGCGAGGGACCCGATACCCAGAATGGCCCCCGCATGAACGCTCAAATGAGTAGCTGGGAGAGAGGGGGAGCAGCAGGGAATATGAAACAGACCATAAACATCCCCTATACAGGTCTGCATTGCAGGAATGAGTAACATCTGCTGCTAAAATAAAAATAAGTAAAGACCCAGGACGTTCAATAGCAGCGATAGACCAACTGCAGAATTAAATGGCTGATGAGAAAGAAAAGGTGTGAATGGTGCCATTGTTCTGTAGCCCATCCCGAGTTGTCCTTGAGAAGGTGGTGGTGGGCCATCATCTTCAATACTGCAGTCCATGTGGTAAAAGTACTTCCACAGTGCTGTTGGGTAGGTAGTTCCAGAATTTCAACCGAGTGTGGTATCAAGGATCCCTAGTCAATGGGAATCAGGGGGAAAACTCTCCACTGGCTGAAGTCATACCTAACACAAAGGAAGATGGTTGTGGTGGTTGGAGGTCAATCATCGCCACCAAGGCATTGCTGCAGGAGTTCCTCAGGACAGTGTTCTAGACCCAACCATCTTCAGCTGCTTCATCAATGACCGCCCCTCCATCATTAGGTCAGAAGTGGGGATGTTCGCTGATGACTGCACAGTGTTCAGTTCCATTCGCAACTCCTCAGGTAATGGAGCAGTCCATGTCCGCATGCAGCAAGATCTGGACGACATTCAGGCTTGGGCTGATAATGGCAAGTAACATTCACGCCACAAGAGTGCCAGGCAATGACTATCTCCAACAAGCGAGAGTCTAACCATCGCCCCTTGACAGTCAACAACATTACCATCGCTGAATCCCCCACCATCAACATCCTGGAGGTCACCATTGACCAAAAATTTAAATTGACCAGCCATTTAAATACTGTGGCAACAAGAGCAGGTCAGAGGCTGGGTATTTTGCGGAGAGTGACTCACCTCCTGACTCCCCAAAGCCTTTCCACCATCTACAAGGCACAAATCAGGAGTGTGATGGAATACTCTCCACTTGCCTGGATGAGTGCAGCTCCAACAACACTCAGGAAGCTCGACACCATCCAGAACAAAGCAGCCCGGCTTGATTGGCATCCCATCCACCACCGGCGCACCGTGGCTGCAGTGTGCACCATCTACAAGATGCACTGCAACAACTCGCCAAGGATTCTTCCCAAACCAGCGACCTCTACCACCTAGAAGGACAAGGGCAGCAGGCCCATGGGAACACCACCACCTCCACGTTCCCCTCCAAGTCACACACCATCCCAACTTGGAAATATATCGCCGTTCTTTCATCGTCGCTGGGTCAAAATCCTGGAACTCCCTCCCTAACAGCAATGTGGGAGCACCTTCACCACACGGACTGCAGTGGGTCAAGAAGGCGGCTCACCACCACCTTCTCAAGGGCAAGTAGGGATGGGCAATAAATGCCGGCCTTGCCATTGACGCCCACATCCCAGGAACAAATTAAAAAAAACAAAGGATATCGCTTTGAAGGATAGAAGCATAATTGCAACAACAATGAAAGGAAGCTATATGTGACCATGTTGCTGGGATCAGTGGCAGAGAAAGCAAAGGTTAAGATCAATGAATTGACTGCGGCCACTAAAACCAGAGCCAGAATTTCAAAAAGGGAGAGGAAAATCCAACAAGGACCTTGTCACATAAATGTAACAAAAAGATGGGACAGCTTAAACAACTAAAATCCCATCGTGGAACGGTTCATGCCGTAAGTCAGTGGGGTGTCATTGGGGGAGATGGGAGTGGGCGTGAAGGTATAGATTAGGATGAGCTTGGAGAAAGGGCAGAGTATTTCTGGGAAGAGGACAACTACCGTCTTGATCAAAGTGCGAGGCACCCGACACCCAGAGTGGCCCTCACACGCCGCTCAAAGGAGAAACATAGAAACATAGAAAATAGGTGCAGGAGTAGGCCATTCGGCCCTTCGAGCCTGCACCGCCATTCAATGAGTTCATGGCTGAACATGCAACTTCAGTACCCCATTCCTGCTTTCTCGCCATACCCCTTGATCCCCCTAGTAGTAAGGACTACATCTAACTCCTTTTTGAATATATTTAGTGAATTGGCCTCAACAACTTTCTGTGGTAGAGAATTCCACAGGTTCACCACTCTCTGGGTTAAGAAGTTTCTCCCCATCTCGGTCCTAAATGGCTTACCCCTTATCCTTAGAATGTGACCCCTGGCTCTGTACTTCCCCAGAAGCCGGGAGATGCTGCACAGAATGTGACACAGACCACAAACCTCCCCTATACGGATACACATTGCAAGAATAAGTAAAATCTACTGTTCAAATAAAAACAAGGGAAGACTCGGGAGGTTCAATAGCAGCGATAAACTAAACTGCGGAATGAAATGACTGTAACGAGAAAGACAAGGTGCGAATGATGCGATTTGCCTGTCGCCGCGGGGTATTCAAGTGTCTGCCAACAGGGATAGGGGAAGGCAGGCAGGAGTGGGTGGTGCTGCCGCCGCCGTCCGGAAAGCAGTCGGGATAGGAGGACAGGCTGCTCTGACAGCAGTGATGGATGAATTGTAACGAGAGGGAGGAGCCGCCCTGGAATCATCAGCATGTGTTTACCCGAGGTCCCAGTCCCACCAACTGGGGGAGGCTGAGCTGCTGTAATGGGAGCTGTATTGAGTTATACAGGGCAATTGTTGATGTATATGGCCCCACCAATGACCCGCACGCTGACAAATGGGTTCTAGTCTGGATAGAGAGGAAATATGAACAAAGCAGGAACAGAAAGGGGCAAGTTAATAGGGTACACAGGACTGCAGACCACCGGCACCCGTGGAAAAATGAGGAAACATTCATAAGACAGGGAGGGGCGATATAATATTGGAGATGTGGCGCAAAAGGAGCACTATCCCACTCCTGCACATCTGGACAGATGTCCAGCCCCTGGGGATTGCAGCTAAAGGGGGGGTTGCAGGAGGGTCTACACCAACCTGCCAGCCCACAGCAGGAGGGAGATTCCCAGTCCTGCCCACAGGGTGTGCCCACGGTAAAGTTGGAGCGATCCATTAACTGCAGGATGAAGTGTGCGGACAACCCAATGTGACTGCTGGTTAGAGGCCACCACCTTCGCTGTTTAGTCGATGCAGGAGCGTCCTGTACCTGCATCTGGGGATCCCTCCAGAGGGAGTAAAATCAAGGGGCTACATTTCCAGAAGGCATTCGATAAGGTGCCACATAAAAGGTTACTGCACAAGATAAAAGTTCATGGGGTTAGGGGTAATATATTAGCATGGATAAAGGCGTGGCTAACTAACAGAAAACAGAGAGTTGGGGTAAATGGGTCATTTCCCGGTTGGCAAACAGTAACTAATAGGGTGCCGCAGGGATTGGTGCTGGGTCCTCAACTATTTACAATCTATATTATTGACTTGGATGAAGGGACCGAGTGTAATGTAGCCAAGTTTGCTGATGATACAGAGATGGGTGGGAAAGCAAATTGTGAGGAGGACACAAAAAAATCTGCAAAGGGATATAGACAGGCTAAGTGAGTGGGCAAAAATTTGGCAGATGGAGTATAATGTGGGAAAATGTGAGGTTATCCACTTTGGCAGCAAAAATACAAAAAACAAATTATAATTTAAATTGAGAAAAATTGCAAAAGTGCTGCAGTACAGAGGGACCTGGGTCCTTGTGCATGAAACACAAAAAGTGAGTATGCAAGTATAGCAAGTAATCAGGAAGGCAAATGGAATGTTGGCCTTTATAGCAAGGGGGATAGAGTATAAAAGCAGAGAAGTCCTGCTATAACTGTACAGGGTATTGGTGAGGCTACACCTACAGTACTGCATACAGTTTTGGTCTCCGTATTTAAGGAAGGATATACTTACATTGGAGGCTGTTCAGAGAAGGTTCACTAGGTTGATTCCAGAAATGAGGGGATTGACTTATGAAAATAGGTTGAGTAGATTGAGCCTATACTCATTGGAGTTCAGAAGAATGAGAGGTGATCTTATTGAAACATATAAGCTAATGAGGGGGCTCGACAAGTGGATGCAGAGAGAATATTTCCACTCATAGACGAAACTAAAACTAGAGGACATAGTCTCAGAATAAGGGACCGCCCATTTAAAACTGAGATGAGGAGGAATTTCTTCTCTCAGTGAGTTGTACATCTATGAAATTCTCTGCCCCAGAGAGCTGTGGAGGCTGGGACATTGAATACATTTAAGGCGGAGTTAGACAGATTTTTGAGCGATACAGGAATAAAGGGTTATGAGGAGTGGGCAGGGAAGTGGAGCTGAGTCCATGATCAGATCAGCCATGATCTTATTAAATGGCAGAGCAGGCTCGTGGGGCCAGGTGGCCTACTCCTGCTCCTATTTTTTATGTTCTTATCCACTGGTTCCCCCTTCTCCACCCTGCGCGTTACATCCTGAAAGTACTCCAGCAAATGTGTCAAACATAATTTGCCTTTCATAAATCCATGCTGACTCTGCCTCATCGAATTATGCTTTTCCAAATGTCCTACTACTGCTTCCTTAATAATGGACTGGCATTTTCCCAAAGACAGATGTTAAGCTAACTGGTCTATAGTTTCCTGCTTTCTGTCTGCCTCCTTTTTTAAATAGGGATGTTACATTTGCGGTTTACCAATCCAGAATCCAGGGAATTTTGGTGATTACAACCAATGCATCCACTATCTCTGCAGCCACCTCTTTTAAAACCCTAGGATGCAAGCTATCAGATCCAGGGGACTACTTCTTTAGTGATAGTGATTGTGTTCCTCCCTCTGGCTCCTTGATTATCCCCTATTGGGATGATTTTAGGAAAGGAAACATGCCATCCTATGCGACTCCCGTCCCACACCAATGTGGTTGACGTTTAAGTGACCTAGCCAGTGACACTCCCATCACAAGAATGAAAAAAAAACCTTCCTCTCATTGGTCTGTTTCCTTTTAATTAAGGATGCACCATGATACCCATACTCTAGGCCTCCAGGAAGAGAGTACTTCTGGGGCCATAGGCAGAGACCATATGTTTCATAGAAACATAGAAAGTAGGTGCAGGAGTAGGCCATTCGGCCCTTCGAGCCTGCACCACCATTCAATATGATCATGGCTGATCATGCAACTTTAGTACCGGATTCTTGCTTTCTCTCCATACCCCTTAATCCTTTTATTCATAAGGGCCATATCTAACTCTCTTTTGAATATATCTAACGAACTGACATCAACAACTTTCTGTTGTAGAGAATTCCACAGGTTCACAATTCTCTGAGTGAAGAAGTTTCTCCTCATCTCAGTCCTAAATGGCTTACCCCTTATCCTTAGACTGTGACCCTGGTTCTGGACTTCCCCAACATCGGGAACATTCTTCCTGCATCTAACCTGTCCAATCCCACCAGAATTTTATATACTTCTATGAGATCCCCTCTCATTCTTCCAGTGAATATAAGCCGAGTCGATCTAGTCTTTCTTCATATGTCAGTCCTACCATCCTGGGAATCAGTCTGGTGAACCTTTGCTGCACTCCCTTAATAGCAAGAATGTCCTTCCTCAGATTAGGAGACCAAAACTACATACTATACTTAAGGTGTGGTCTCACCAAGGCCCTGTACAACTGCAGTAAGACCTCCCTGCTCCTATACTCAAATCCCCTCGCTATGAAAGCCAGCATGCCATTTGCTTTCTTTATTGCCTGCTGTGTCTGCATGCCTACCTTCAATGACTGATGTACCATGACACCCAAGTCTCGTTGTACCTCCCCTTTTACTAATCGTCACCATTCAGATAATAATCTTCCTTACTGTTTTTGCCACCAAAGTGGATAACCTCACACTTATCCACATTATACTGCATCTGCCATGCATTTGCCCAGTCGCCTAATCTCTCCAAGTCCCCCTGCAGCCTCCTAGCATCCTCCTCGCAGCTCGCACTGCCACCCAGCTTAGTGTCATCTGCAAACTTGGAGATATTACATTCAATTCCTTCGTCTAAATTATTAATGTATATTGTAAATAGCTGGGGTCCCAGCACTGAGCCCTGTGGCACCCCACCAGTCACTGCCTGCCATTCTGAAAAGGACGTGTTTATCCCGACTCTCTGCTTCCTGTCTGCCAACCAGTTCTCTATCCACGTCAATACATTACCCCCAATATCATGTGCTTTAATTTTGCACACCAATCTCTCGTGTGGGACCTTGTCAAAAGCCTTTTGAAAGTCCAAATATACCACATCCACTGGTTCTCCCTTATTCACTCCACTAGTTAAGCCTCAAAAAACTTTAGAAGATTTGTCAAGCATGATTTCCCTTTCATAAATCCATGCTGACTTGGACCGATCCTGTCACTGCTTTCCAAAAATGCTGCTATTACATCTTTAATAATTGATTCCAGCATTTTCCCCACCACCGACGTCAGGCTAACCGGTCTATAATTCCCTGTTTTCTCTCTCCCTCCTTTTTTAAAAAGTGGTGTTACATTAGCTACCCTCCAATCTATAGGAATTGAACCAGAGTCAATAGAATGTTGGAAAATGACCACCAATGCATTTACTATTTCTTGGGCCACTTCTTTAAGTACTCTAGGATGCAGACTATCAGGCCCTGGGGCTTTATCGGCATTTAGTCCCTTCAATTTCCCTAACACAATTTCCTGACTAATAAGGATTTCCCTCAATTCCCCCTTCTTGCTAGACCCTTGGTCCCCAAGTATTTTTGGGAGGTTATTCCTGTCTTCCTTAGTGAAGACAGAACCAAAGTATTTGTTCAATTGGTCTGCCATTTCATTGTTCTCCATTATGAATTCCCCTGATTCTGACTGCAAGGGACCTACATTTGTCTTCACTAATCTTTCTCTCTTCACATATCTGTGGAAGCTTTTGGTCAGTTTTTATGTTCCTAGCAAGTTCCCTCTCATACTCTATTGTCCCCCTCCTAATTAAACCCTTTGTCCTCCTCTGCTGAGTTCTAAATTTCTCCCAGTCCTCAGGTTTGCTGCTTTTTCTGGCCAATTTATATGCCTCTTCCTTGGATTTAACACTCTCCCAAAATTTCCCTTGTTCGCCACGGTTGAGCCACCTTCCCTTTTTTATTATTACGCCACACAGGGATGTACAATTGTTGTAATTCATCCATGTGATATTTAAATGTCTGCCATTGCCTATCCACCATCAACCCTTTTAGTATCATTCTCCAGTCTATCCTAGCCAATTCACGTCTCATACCGTTGAAGTTTCCTTTCTTTAAGTTCAGGACCCTAGTCTCTGAATTAACTGTGTCACTCTGCATCTTAATGAAAAATTCTACCATATTATGGTCACTCTTCCCCAAGGGGCCCTGCAAGACCAGATTGCTAATTAATCCTCTCTCGTTACACAAGACCCAGTCTAGGATGGCCTGCTCGCTAGTTGGTTCCCCAGTCTAGAAAACCATCCCTTATACACTCCAAGACATCCTCCTCCATAGTATTGCTACCAGTTTGGTTAGCCCAATCAATATGCAGATTAAAGTCACCCATGATAACTGCTGTACCCTTACTGCACGCATCCCTTATTTCCTGTTTGATGCCATCCCTAACCTCCCTACTACTGTTGGTGGTCTGTACACAACTCCCATTAACATTTTCTGCCCTTTGGTGTTTCGCAGCTCTCAATGCGAGGAGCATTCGTAATAAGATGGATGAATTAACTGCGCAGATAGCTGTTAACGGATATGATGTAATTGGGATTACGGAGACATGGCTCCAAGGTAACCAAGGCTAATCCACGCTAATGTCCTTCCTTTCTATTGTGTTAATCTCCTCTTTAACCAGTAATGCTACCCCACCTCCTTTTCCTTCCTATCTGTCCTTCCTGAATGTTGAATACCCCTGGATGTTGAGTTCCCAGCCTTGGTTACCTTGGAGCCATGTCTCCATAATCCCAATTACATCATATCCGTTAACAGCTATCTGCGCAGTTAATTCATCCATCTTATTACGAATGCTCCTCGCATTGAGACTCAGAGCCTTCAGGCTTGTTTTTTTAACACTCTTTGTCCTTTTAGAATTATGTTGTAATGTGGCTCTTTTTGATTTTTGCCCTTGATTTCTCTGCACTCCACTCTTGCTTTTCTCCTTCCTACCTTTTGCTTCTGCCCCCTTTTTACTTCCCTCTGTCTCCCTGCATAGATTCCCATCCCCCCTGCCATATTAATTTAAAGCCTACCCAACAGCACTAGCAAACACTCTGCCTAGGACATCGGTTCTGGTCCTGCCCAGGTGCAGACCGTCCGGTTTGTACTGGTCCCACCTCCCCCAGAACCGGTTCCAATGGAATTTGAATCACTCCCCCTTACACCACTCCCCAAGCCACGTATTCATCTGAGCTATCCTGCAATTCCTACTCTGACTAGCAAGTGGCACTGGTGGCAATCCTGAGATTACTACCTTTGAGGTCCTGCTTTTTAATTTAACTCCTAGTTCCCTAAATTCAGCTTGTAGGACCTCATCCTGTTTTTTACCTATATCGTTGGTACCTTTATGTACCACGACAACTGGCTGTTCACCCTCCCCCTCCAGAATGCGCTGCAGCCGCTCCGAGACATCCTTGACCCTTGCACCAGGGAAGCAACATACCATCCTGGAGTCTCGTTTGCAGCCGCAGAAACGCCTATCTATTCCCCTTTCAATAGAATCCCCTATCACTATAGCTCTCCCACTCTTTTTTCTGCCCTCTTGTGCAGCAGAGCCACCCCTGGTGCCATGGACTTGGCTGCTGCTGCCTTCCCCTGATGAGTTATCTCCCCCAACAGTACCCAAGGTGGTGTATCTGTTTCAGAGGGAGATGACCGCAGAGGACCCCTGCACTACCTTCCTTCCACTGCTCTGCCTGATGGTCACCCATTCCCTATCTGGCTGTGTAACCTTTACCTGCGGTGTGACCAACTCACTAAATGTGCTATTCACGACATCCTCAGCATCGCAGATGCTCCAGAGTGAGTCCATGCGCAGCTCCAGTGCCAGTCTGTCAGGAGCTGCAGCTGGATACACTTCCTGCACATGTAGTTGTCAGGGACACTGGAAGCGTTCCTGATTTCCCACATAGCACAGGAGGAGCATGACACGGGTCTGGGCTCTCCTGCCATGACTTAACCCTTAGATTAACTTAAATTGGCAACAATGCCAAGGGTTTCCTACTGATCAGAAAATAAAAAGATTAAATATTCACCAATCCACCAGCCAATCACTTACCCTCTTGGTTGTGACATCACACTTCGATTTATTTTTACCTTCTGTCCCTGCAACTACCTCCAACGGCTGGTCCCCTTTTTATGGGCCTCGCTGCTCCTCCGCTCCTCCGACTCCCGCTCTTTTTAAACGACCCGCTCCTCCGACTCTCCAATCCTCGTCAGAAGTGATTTCCTCACCTACCTCCGGCCTTCCTGCTCCTTGGACTCCTGGCCTCACAAACTCACGGACTTCCGCTCTCGGACTCTCCCGAACTTGGACTCTCCCGAACTCTCGGACTCTCCCAAACTTGGACTCTCCCAAACTCTCGGACTCTCCCGAATCTCGGACTCTCCCAAACTCACGGAGCCTCCCGAACTCTCTGGCATCCCGAACTCTCGGTTGGTATGTATCCCAGAGTTGCTTTCACATGTGTTCTTATGGAGAGATGTGGGGATTTGTGACCGTGTCAGGAAGAGGCGGCAGGAGATGCATTTCCTGTTCCTGGACCACATCACTATACAAGGTACACAGTCGTTACCCTTTGCCAAAACTAGGCAAGAACAGGAGAGAGATGGGTAAAGAGTGGGTTGATGAAACGATTGAGCTGGGATGAAGGGGAGTTAATGGCTTGAACTCTAATGTTTGCTTTGCTGCTGATTAAATTTTGTTGGAAATGTTACCTTAATGGCTCCATGTTTGGTATAAGTCCGTATCATCCGCATGCTTGACACGAGACTTCCAAAGCAAGCGCTCTACTCGGAACTCCTACATGGCAAGCGAGCCCCAGGTGGGCTGAGGAACCATTTCAAGGACACCCTCAAAGCCCCCTGATAAAGTGCAATATCCCCACCGACACCTGGGAGTCCCAGGCCCAAGACCGCCCCAAGTGGAGGAAGAGCATCCGAGAGGACGCTGAGCACCCCGAGTCTCGTCGCCGAGAGCATGCAGAAACCAAGCGCAGACAGCGGAAGGAGCGTGCGGAAAATCTGTCCCACCCACCCTTTCCCTCAACGACTGTCTGTCCCACCTGTGACAGAGGCTGTAATTCCCGTATTGGACTGTACAGTCACCTGAGAACTCACTTTTAGAGTGGAAGCAAGTCTTCCTCATTTTCAAATGACTGCCTATGATGATGAGATGATGATGTTTGGAATAAGGCACCAAAATATATTAAAATAGATGTTTGCTCTTAAAACCAGGCTTTTTGATCTCTGGTGCACATGTCCTGCCCAAAACTGTCCTGTTAGCATTTCTACACCCTCAGCTCCCCCTGGGATAGGCCCAGGAGAGATAAGGTTGTGTGTGAGGCTAGTAATTGCCGCCTTTGACTAATTTAGTTAACGCTTACACTGCAGTTACCAGGAATTTGTGTACGAGAAGGCCGTTCTTCTAATGAAACATGTGCAAGGAAGGACCAGAAAATATTAATGGGTTCTTTCCACGTGCTCGTGTGTAATGGTCAGACTTCCTCTCTTCCTTGATCTCACGGTGCAGTAAGTGCAGTGGATGTGTTGCTGCTAAGCCTCTGCCATAGAATGTCCCAGCAGACAGACAGGCCAGTGGCCCCTCAAATCTACCTTGGTGTTACTTTCCGCATGAACTGCCTGGTTCAATCCCGCTGTCCTGCGCATTGTAATTAGCTGAAACCAGCGAAAGCAACCTATCATTGTGTATCTTAGAATCATTCATGATCTTGTAGATCTCTGTCAGGGCACCCTTTGACCTTGTCAGCTCCAGTGGGAGAAGAAATAAGCATAATTCTCAAGTCATTCTTTTCAACTGCAACCACTCATCCCAGGTAACATCCTAGTGAAACGGCGCTGCCTCTTTTCCATGCTTTTCATATTGTGCTCGCAATGAGGTGCCCAAAACTGTACACAATAAAACCAGTGTCACTCTGCAACAGTCGATCTGTGCGGGAGCTGCTTACAGTATCCTTCCCAGTGGTTTTCCCTCGTTCCCTATGGGAGAAGTCATTTAAGCAACTCGCAATTATGTCATCACTCTGGGTTTTGACGAGATTTCTGCCTATTTTCTAATGAAAATGTCTGCAAAATGCTCACTTTCTGAAGATGGGAACATTTATTTTTGTGGTAAGTGATCCCTAAACTAATATTGGTATGAATATGAAGTACTTCCACAGAGGAGACAATGGAAAAGCATTGTTTGGAGACTCAGTCCACGGTCTATCACTTTCCCAGCCAGTTCACCCCGATTTATGTCATTAGCACTGACCTAAAATAAAATTACCTCATCTGAAAATGTTTCCGAGTAAACATTTAAATCCTGTTTGAGTCAGAATGCTGCAATGAATGTGACATTTTTAATGTGTGACGCCAACATCTTAAACATTGATTTTTGATTACAGTAATTTTAACCAATTTTATGCGTTTTGATACCCATTGGACGAAATAAATTTAGACTAAACACATTGGGCCTGCAATTCCGATTGAGGTCTTCCCGCGGGCAAACAAGTGAATTTGGGAAAAAAGATGCGCACTTATCTGTTGCTGCTGCGCCCGTTGGAACTTCCGAGCCGGAGGCCTCCCGTGACTGTGCGTCGCAGCCCATGCACGTGGGGACGTGCGCAGGCCGGGATCTGGAGACAGCAGCCAATCAGGTGTAGTATAGATTCTCATTCATAGCAATAGGAGTTCCATAAGTCCGGAACTCATATTACTATGAATGAGAACCCCCCCCGCCACCAAACACCCAAAACACAATAAAAAATAGAAAATAAACTACATATTTAACATGCACTTAAACTAAAGTTCTTATAAAAAAAATATTTTCCCGACTTTTTTTTGTTTTTTTAATTAAGCCTTAAAATAAACTTACCGTAGTGGGGAGGGTTTTTAAAAATAAAATGTGTTTTTATAACTTTATTTTAAAATGTTTCTGCGTATTTTTAACCACTTGAGCCTGTAAAAGTAGGCTATACACCTGCTTTTTCAGGCGCAAGATTTTAAAAGACATTTGCAAAGCAAGATATTCGTAAATATCAGAATCTTACCCTGCAAGTGTCCTCGCTCCCGATATACGTGAGATCAGTTAAGCCAGAAACTTTACAGATCGGAAAAGCCGGTTTTCAGTGCATGTGCATTGCGTGCTGAAACCCGGCTTTTCCAATGCCTTCCCGGGTCCGTAGAAACCTCGTACGGACCCGGGACATCGGAATTTCAGGGCAAATATTCTGGATATAAATTTAATTTTCCACATTACAATAGTGACTACACTCCAAAATCACTTAATTGTTTGTAAAGCGCTTTGAGATGTCCAGTGGTCGTGCAAGGAGCTATATAAATGCAAGTCTTTTTTTTATAAATACACCAAATACATTTGCTAAACCCCTTAGGGTAAATCTTTTGAGCCTCTGCGCCTGGCAAGTCTCGCTGGATGGGTCTGCAGATCGAAAAATCAGCTGCTGAGGTCAGCACATATGTTTCACGGCACTCCTGATTTTCTAGTTATTAAAATGGGTGGTCAGACGATCAGAGTGCCACCAAAGCCGTGCACTGCCCTGACGTTCAGTACCTGATCTGCACAGCTACCGAGTGGGACACTGCACTGGTAGAGGAGTTCTCACCAACTTTACCCTCTTGTGCCAGCAGTCCTAGCGGGGAATCATCATCATCGGCAGTCCCTCAAAATTGAGGAAGACTTGCTTCCACTCTAAAAGTGAGTTCTCAGGTAGCTGTATAGTCCAATACGGGAACCACAGTCTCTGTCACAGGTGGGACAGACAGTCAGTAAGGGAAAGGGTGGGTAGGGAGCCTGGTTTGCTGCACGCTCCTTCCGCTGCCTGCGCTTGGTTTCTGCATGCTCTCGGCGACGAGACTCGAGGTGCTCAGCGCCCTCCCGGATGCACTTCCTCCACTTTGGGCAGTCTTGGGCCAGGGACTCCCAGGTGCCGGTGGGGATGTTGCACTTTATCAAGGAGGCTTTGAGGGTGTCCTTGAAGCGTTTCCTCTGCCCACCTGGGGCTCGCTTGCCGTGTCGGAGCTCCGAGTAGAGAGTGAGTACATTGACTGCAGTGCGATACTCACTCCTGGAACTTTAACCCTTTGGCTCTCAGAAGCAACACGGTCAGTCGACCCAGATAGTCATTGTGACAGAGGGACAACTTAATGGGGGAGAAATTTGCATCATTTGCGCCTCCTGTTAACACCCGCGAGGCTAACGGGGTACAAACGATTTCTCGCCCGGATTGGGTGGGGGGGGGGGGGGGTGGGAGAGAGAGTGGGCGCTACTGCCTCCCACGATTTTGGGTGGGATATACCTGGAGCCCTCATTGATCTCAAACACCCTAACCAACAAACCATTCATCTCAAACACCCTAACTAGCCATACAGAATAGGGCATGTTCGCCCTGTGTCGAAAACGTGCTGTGCGGAGATTTCATGAGAAATCATGAAGCTGGCTTCTCCAAGCCTCCCAGGGTTTCTGTCCTTCTTTCTTTTGTCTTCCTTCTAACTGAGTAAGACATCTGTCTCTTGTACCATTCTCTTCCTGGTTCACTTTCTGCCGACTACAACCCTTTCCTCATGTTTTACAACTAACTATTTGTTTGAAATAGTTTGCCAAACAGAAATGAGAGGCCTCATTAGTACCCTTTTCATACCAGGCCATCCTCTGATGTTGATGCCTCCACTCATGCCGGCCCCTGCTGTGACAAAAGCCTGCGTTTAAAAAGCTTTCCTTATCAGCAGTATTTTGAGAAAATGATTTAAATACATTCTTTCCATAACATTTTGTTCGTTGGTTCATTCATCATTTATGTTATTTGATGATTTATTTTTTTAATTCTCAGCCAGTTTTTTTCTCTCCGCTTCCCTCTTCTGCTGGAGACATTGGCACCTCACGGGGCTACATTGCCACAGGTGCCAGTTACCCCCAATATCTTGCCCAAGTGGCTAATGTTCTTCTGTGAGCTTCGACAGTGGCTGGCAGAGGAGCGTTTGGCCACAAGAGGGAGCATCGCGGCAGCCACACCGGACCCAACCACCAGACACACTCGCACTTCCAGCAGCGGCCACCAGAGAGCAGCTGGCATTGGGAACCCCGGCCGATTGCCCCCGAACCCAGGGGCACTGAAGCAACTATAGCACCCACTTTCCCCGCTTAGTGCAGCAAACCCAGATCAGAGGCGCCCCAGGGGAAATTGTAACCTAACCGCCAGCCAGGAAACTGACGGCACCTGGTGCAACGCTGGTTTTTCACCCCGCCTGATTTTACTCTCCATTGTAGTCAGTGCAGAGGAATATTGGGCGGGGTGTAGAACCGACATACCACCCGATCCTGTGGGTTTCTTGTTCACAAATTACGTTAAAATGACCCCAGTACAGTATGACTCAGCTACTCACTGGATAAACTTGGGGTGAAATTGCCCGATTTTATAGCCCCGTTAGCACCTCCGGGGTGCGGGGGGGGGGGAGGGGGAGGGGCTGGTGGTGCGCAAGACAGTTTTCGTCTGGGGGAAGGGGGGAGGAGGCTATGACTCCCTGGAAATTGCCCGGGAGTTTTCGGATGCGATGCCATGACTGTGCCACACCCCGCCGTTAGCACACCGGGCCACCGCGCAACCGCCGATGACGTCATTGCCATACGCGCCGACCCCCCACCGTCCCGCACCGACCTCATACCTCCCCGTGGATCGCGAAGCTGGCCGACATCCGCTCTCGGGTCAGCTCGAACACGATAACCGAGAGGATAAAGGCGTCCTTCTCAATCACTGGTGGATTGGTGGCGTAGGTAATTGTGAGAATTTCTGCCATGGAGAGTGTGGCCGTGGAGCTTCAAGTATGGCTCTCAGATAAGTCCATGCAGGCCATGACCACAACCAGGAGATGACTGCTGCCTGAAACAGAATGACACATACCATATCCATGATGCTACAATGCGTCACTGATCTCCACCAAGCTGGTCTGCAGCAGAGCGATTCGAGTGCTATGGCGATGACCCAGGAGATCATCATCATAGGCAGTCCCTCGGAATCGAGGAAGACTTGCTTGCACTCCTGAAGTGAGTTCTTTGCGGGCTGAACAGTCCAATACGAGAGCCACAGACTCTGTCAGAGGTGGGACAGATAGTCATTGAAGAAAGGGGTGGATGTGACTGGTTTGCCACATGCTCTTTCCGCTGTCTGCGCTTAATTTCTGCACGCTCTCCGCGTTGAAACTCGAGGTGCTCAGCGCCCTCTCGGATGCACTTCCTTCACTTATGGCGATCTTTGGCCAGGGACTCCCAGATGTCAGTGGGGATGTCGCACTTTATCAGGGAGGCTTTGAGGGCGTCCTTGTAACGTTTCCTCTGCCCACCTTTGGCTCGTTTGCCGTGAAGGAGCTCCGCATAGAGCGCTTGCTTTGGGAGTCTCGTGTCTGGCATACGAACTATGTGGCCTGCCCAGCGGAGCTGATCAAGTGTGGTCAGTGCTTCAATGCTGGGGATGTTGGCCTGGATGAGGAAGCTAATGTTGGCGCACCTGTCCTCCCAGGGGATTTGTAGGATCTTGCGGAGACATCATTGGTGATATATCTTCAGCGACGAGGTATCTACTGTACATGCAGTGGGTGGGGCCTTGGGAGTTTGGACCGTAGGTGGCCTTGACTGCAATGAAGAATCCTCGCACATCATAGGTGTCGGCCAGTTGTTGTATCTCCTGTGCTTTCTCCATGCACCATCTGTTCTTTAGTACCTGGGTTTTTTGTTGGACCTCAGCCTTGAACCGCCTGTAATGTTGCTTTGCTGCTTCCGAGTTGGGTTGTTACTTTGGCGATGGCCCAGGAGAGGGATAGTGGCAAAAGGCGTCGTGGAATTGGGAACTCCACTCAAAGCGCTCCCACTTCCAACCCATTTCTCCTCCCCCCCCCACCCCACCTCAGCCAGTGCCCAGCATGTTGCCTCATCTCCCAGTGGCCGAGTGTGCCACTACACAGATGCAGGCAGTGGAGACTTTGGTGGGACCCTCAGGAACTTCCAAAGCATCTCAGCAGTTAGGGCAGGGATCTGACCAGCCTGTCTCTACCTCTGCTGAAGTCACAGGGGATGCACCAAGTAGAAGCAGTAGGAAGAGTAAGTTCAAGCGATTGTAATTCACCTCGGGTATTCACGTGGGTGTTGGACAACATTTTCTGTTGTTAATTTTCCTTTTTTTAATAATGCTACTCATCATCATAGGCAGTCCCTCAGAATCGAGGAGGACTCGCTTCCACTCCCAAAGTGAGTTCTTTGATGGCTGAATAGTCCGATACGAGAGCCACCGACCCTGTTACAGGTGGGACAGACATTCGCCAGGGGAAGGAGTCGGTGGGGCTGGTTTGCCGCACGCTCCTTCCGCTGCCTGCGCCTGGCCTCTTCATGCTTCTTAAGTCGAGCCTCAAAGAGCTCAACGCCCTCCCGGATGGACTTTCTCCACCTCGGGCGGTCTGTGGCCAGAGTCTCCCAGGTGTCAGTGGTGATATTGCACTTTACCAGGGAGGCTTTGAAGGTGTCCTTATAACATTTCCGCTGTCCTCCTTTGGCTCGTTTACCATGAAGGAGCTCCGCATAAAGCATTTGCTTAGGGAGTCTCATATCTGGCATGCGTACTATGTGGCCTGCTCAGCGAGGCTGATCGAGTGTGGTCAGTGCTTCAATGTTGGGGATGTTAGCCTGGGCGAGGACACTGATGTTTGTGCACCTGTCCTCCCAGGAGATTTGCAGGATCTTGCGGAGACATCGTTGGTGCTATATCTCCAGCGACTTGACGTGTCTTCTGTACATCGTCCATGCCTCAGACCCAAACAGGAGGGCGGGTATTACTACAGCCCTGTAGACCATGAGTTTGGTGGTAGATTTGAGGGCCTGGTCTTCAAACACTCTTTTCCGCAGGCGGCCGAAGGCTGCGCTGGCGCACTGGAGGCGATGCTGAATCTCCGCATCAATGTCTGCCTTTGTTGATAAGAGGCTCCCAAGTTATGGGAAATGGTCCACGTTGTCCAGGGCCGCGCCGTGGATCTTGATGATTGGAGGGCAGTGCTGTGCGGCGATAACAGGCTGGTGAAGGACCTTTGTCTTACGGATGTTAAGCATAAGGCCCATGCTTTCATATGCCTCAGTGAATACATTGACTATATCCTGGAGTTCAGCCTCTGAATGTGCACAGACGCAGGCATCGTCCGCGTACTGCAGCTCAACGACAGAGGTTGGGATGATCTTGGATCTGGCCTGGAGGCGGCGTAGGTTAAACAGCTTCCCACTGGTTCTGTAGTTTAGTTCCACTCCAGCGGGGAGCTTGTTGATTGTGAGGTGGAGCATGGCGGCGAGGAAGATTGAGAAGAGGGTTGGAGCGATGACGCAGCCCTGTTTGACCCCGGTCCGGACGTGAATTGGGTCTGTAATGGATCCATTGGTAAGGATCACGGCCTGCATGTCATCGTGAAGCAGGCGAAGGATGTTGACAAACTTTTGGGGGCATCCGAAACGGAGGAGGACGCTCCATAGACCCTCACAGTTGACAGTGTCAAAGGCCTTTGTAAGATCGAAAAAGGCCATGTATAAGGGCTGGCGCTGCTCCCTGCATTTTTCCTGCAACTGTCGCGCTGCAAAGATCATGTCCGTTGTGCCCCGTAGGGGACGAAATCCGCACTGTGACTCCGGGAGGAGCTCCTCGGCCACAGGGAGAAGACGATTGAGGAGAACTCGAGCGACAACCGTGGCTGAAAGCAGGGAGATTCCCCTGTAGTTGCTGCAGTCGGACTTGTCCCCCTTTTTAAAAATGGTCACGACCACTGCATCTCTGAGATCTTCCGGCATGCTCTCCTCCCTCCAGATGAGAGAGATGAGGTCATGTATCCATGCCAACAGCGCCTCTCCGCCATATTTTAGCACTTCAGCAGGGATTCCATCCGCACCCATAGCCTTGTTATTCTTAAGCTGTTTTATGGCTTTGCCTACCTCATGCAACGTTGGAGTTTCACTGAGTTGCTACTAAACTCTTGTGATTAGCGCCACTTCCATATCGTGCCCATTATTGTGTCCGGAGGGCCAACTCGCCCTTTCACTTGTTTCATGATGAATTTAAATACATGCCGGGACCCATTGGGTGAATGTGCAGTGGGTGGATGAGTGGTTGAAGGACTGTTTAGTGCAAAGACCGGGAGGGGGGGGTGGGTGTCCTGGTGGTGGGAGCAGTCCACAGGATTTCATTTCTTATGTTTTACACTAGATGCACCTTTGCGATGTTGGGGCATCACTGGTATCCTGGGTGGCAATGTAAGCGGTAAATCTGGTGATGGGTACCCCATCTTCATCCTCTACATAGGTAGAGGGATCCATTAACTATAGTATTCATACTAGCCACCGACTCCACACCCGCTCCCTCGCAAGTGTCTTAGGCTGAACCAGACTGTTTGCAACCTTGGTGTCGTATTTGACCCCGAGAAGAGCTTTCAACCACATATCCGCTCCATCACCAAGATCGCCTACATCCACCTCCGTAACATCGCCCAAGTCTGCTCCTGCATCAGCTCATCTGCTGCTGAAACTCTCATTCTTTGCCTTTGTTCCCTCTAGACTTGACTATTCCAATGCATTCTTGGCCGGCCACCCAGCCTCGGTAAACTTCAGTTCATCCTAAACTCTGCTGCCCACATCCTAACTCGCACCAAGTCCCATTCACCCATCACCCATCACTGACCTACACTGACCCGGTAGAGCAACACCTCGATTTCAAAACCCTTATCATTGTTTTCAAATCCCTCCATGGCCTTGCCCCTCCCTAGCTCTGTAACCTCGTCCAGCCCTACAACCCTCCAAGATCTCTGCACTCCTCCAATTCTGACCGCCGATGCATCCCTGATTTTAACTGCTGCACATTTGGCCTTCAGCTGCTAGAGCCCTAGGCTCTGGAATTCCCTCCCTAAACCTCTTCACCTCTCTACTTCACTCTCCTCCTTTAAGACAATCCTTAAAAACTACCCCTTTGGCTAGGCTTTTGGTCATCTGCCCCAATATCTCCTTATGTGGCTCGGTGTCAGATTTTGTTTGATAACGCTCCTGTGACGTGCCTTGGGGCGTTTTACTATATTAAAGGTGCTATTTAAATGTGAGTTGTTGTTGACTTATAGAAAGATAACATTTAATAAAGCATTTTCTTCAAAGGGTTTGAGAACAGTTACGTTGGGAAGGCTTGTTTGAGGGAATTAGCTTTGGAATAAACAGTATACAGACTGTTTACATAAACTGACTGTTTTCAAAGGATTCAGGAATAGAAACATCACAAGGTCTTATCTGAGTCATGTACGTTTGATGTAGGCAAAATAAAGGATCATGGTTTTCAACCGATGTTCGGAGAGCTCGAAAGATACAGAATCAGAAAAGCCACTCTCTCTGTCCACACCTGTGTTGTATACCAATAAAGTCCGTTCCAAATATTACACCAATAAGTGCCTCGTGCTTACCTGAAACGTGTTGTGAACCAGAGGAGGAAGGAGGTTGAATGCTCACAATTGGTGCCGTGAACTCGTTCAGTGACTACCCAGACGGTGAGTATGAATTAATATCGATAGTGGGTATAACTCGCTTCTGGAAATCGCGATCTAGGGAATTGGATAGAATCAGTCAAAAGAGACAGTTTCTCGACCAAGTTGGTTTTTTCAAGGAAATTTTAAACAACAACAACTTGTATTTATATAGCGCCTTTAATGTAGTGAAATGTCCCAAGGCGCTTCACAGGAGTATTATCAGATTAAAAAATTTGACACCATGGATTTCTACTCCACCTTGACCTTTAAACTACGACCTGATTAGAAACTTAAAGGTGAATTTATTGATCCCAAACCCCGGGTGGGGAAGTGTGAGTGGGAGAATTGGCTACAGTGTCATAGCCCTACCTTCAGTCCATGCTCCTTTCAAGGGGGTTCCCCACTGGGAGCTCAGGGACAGTGAATTTACTCTTTAGAGTCAGCTCTATTGGCATCACGGAGACATGGCTCCAGGGTAATCAAGGCTGGGAACTCAACATCCAGTGGTATTCAATACTCAGAAAGGATAAACAGAAAGGAAAAGGAGGTGGGGTAGCGCTGCTGGTTAAAGAGGAAATTAACACAATAGTAAGGAAGGACATTAGCTTGGATGATGTGGAATCTGTATGGGTGGAGCTGCGGAAAACCAAAGTGGGAGTTGTGTGAGTTTGGGAACAGCATCAAACAAGAAATTAGGGATGCGTGCAATAAAGATACAGCAGTTATCATGGGCAACTTTAATCTACATATTGATTGGGCTAACCAAACTGGCAGCAATACGGTGGCGGAGGATTTTCTGGAGAGTATTAGGGATGGTTTTCTAGACCAATATATTGAGGAACCAACTAGAGGGCTGGCCATCCTATACTGGGTGATGGGTAATGAGAAAGAACTAATTAGCAATCTTGTTGTATGAGGCCCCTTGGGGAAGAGTGACCATAATATGGTAGAATTCTTTATTAAGACGGAGAGTGGCACAGTTAATTCAGAGACCTGAACTTAAGGAAAGGTAACTTTGATGGTATGAGACGTGAATTGGCTAGGATAGACTGGCGAATGATACTTAAAGGGTTGACGGTGGCTAGGCAATGGCAGACATTTGAAGATCATATGAATGAACTTCAACAATTGTACATCCCTGACTGGAGGAAAAATAAAACGGGGAAGGTGGCTCAACCGTGGTTAACAAGGGAAATTAGGGATAGTGTTAAGTCCAAGGAAGAGGCATATAAATTGGCCATAAAAAGCAGCAAGCGTGAGGACTGGGAGAAATTTAGAATTCAGCAGAGGGGACAAAGGGTTTAATTAGAAGAGGGAAAATAGAGTATGAGAGGAAGCTTGCTGGGAACATAAAAACTGACTGCAAAAGCTTCCATAGATATGTGAAGAGAAAAAGATTAGTGAAGATAAACATAGGTCCCTTGCAGTCAGAATCAGGTGAAGTTATAATGGGGAACAAAGAAATGGCAGACTAATTGAATAAATACTTTGGTTCCATCTTCACAAAGGTAGACACAAATAACCGTCCGGAAATACTAGGGGACCGAGGGTCGAGCGAGAAGGAGGAACTGAAGGAACCAGGAAATTGTGTTAGGGAAATTGATGGGATTGAAGGCCAATAAATCCCCAGGGCCTGATAGTCTGCATCCCAGAGTACTTAAGGAATTGGCTTTAGAAATAGTGGATGCATTGGTGATCATTTTCCAACAGTCTATCGACTCTGGATCAGTTCCTATGGACTGGAGGGTAGCTAATGTAACACCAGTTTTTAAAAAAGGAGGGAGAGAGAAAATGGGGAATTATAGACCGGTTAGCCTGATATTGGTAGTGGGGAAAATATTGGAATCAATTATTAAAGATGAAATAGCAGCGCATTTGGAAAGCAGTGACAGGATCAGTCCAAGTCAGCATGGATTTATGAAAGGGAAATTATATAAGAACATAAGAACATAAGAATTAGGAACAAGAGTAGGCCATCTAGCCCCTCGAGCCTGCTCCGCCATTCAATAAGATCATGGCTGATCTGGCCGTGGACTCAGCTCCACTTACCCGCCCGCTCCCCGTAACCCTTAAATCCCTTATTGGTTAAACATCTGTCTATCTGTGACTTGAATACATTCAATGAGCTAGCCTCAACTGCTTCCTTGGGCAGAGAATTCCACAGATTCACAACCCTCTGGGAGAAGAAATTAATTCTCAACTCGGTTTTAAATTGGCTCACCCGTATTTTGAGATTGTGCCCCCTAGTTCTAGTCTCCTCGACCAGTGGAAACAACCTCTCTGCCTCTATCTTGTCTATCCCTTTCATTATTTTAAATGTTTCTATAAGATCACCCCTCATCCTTCTGAACTCCAACGAGTAAAGACCCAGTCTACTCAATCTATCATCATAAGGTAACCCCCTCATCTCCGGAATCAGCCTAGTGAATCGTCTCTGTACCCACTTCAAAGCCAGTATATCCTTCCTTAAGTAAGGTGACCAAAACTGCACGCAGTACTCCAGGTGCGGCCTTACCAATACCCTGCTTTTGTACTCCATCCCTCTCGCATTGAAGGCCAACATTCCATTTGCCTTCCTGATTACCTGCTGCACCTGCAAACTAACTTTTTGGGATTCATGCACAAGGACCCCCAGGTCCATCTGCACCTCAGCATGTTGTAATTTCTCCCCATTCAAATAATATTCCCTTTTAATGTTTTTTTCCCCAAGGTGGATGACCTCACACTTTCTGACATTGTATTCCATCTGCCAAACCTTCGCCCATTCGCTTAACCTATCTAAATCTCTTTGCAGCCTCTCTGTGTCCTCTACACAACCCGCTTTCCCACTAATCTTTGTGCCATCTGCAAATTTTGTTACACTACACTCTGTCATCTATGTATATTGTAAACAGTTGTGGTCCCAGCACCGATCCCTGTGGCACACCACTAACCACCGATTTCCAACCCGAAAAGGACCCATTTATCCCGACTCTCTGCTTTCTGTTCGCCAGCCAATTCTCTATCCATGCTAATACATTTCCTCTGACTCCGCGTACCTCTAGCTTCTGCAGTAACCTTTTGTGTGGCACCTTATTGGAAATCTAAATACACCACATCCATCGGTACACCTCTATCCACCATGCTCGTTATATCCTCAAAGAATTCCAGTAAATTAGTTAAACATGATTTCCCCTTCATGAATCAATGTTGCGTCTGCTTGATTGCACTATTCCTATCTAGATGTCCCGCTATTTCTTCCTTAATGATAGTTTCAAGCATTTTTCCCACTACAGATGTTAAACTAACCGGCCTATAGTTACCTGCCTTTTGTCTGCCCCCTTTTTTAAACAGAGGCGTTACATTAGCTGCTTTCCAATCCGATGGTCCCTCCCCAGAGTCCAGAGAATTTTGGTAGATTATAACGAATGCATCTGCTAGAACTTCCGCCATCTCTTTTAATTGACAATCTTATGCTTGACAAATCTTCTGGAATTTTTTGAGGATGTAACTAGTAGAGTGGACAAGGGAGAACCAGTAGATGTGGTGTATTTAGACTTTCAAAAGGCTTTTGACAAGGTCCCACACAAGAGATTGGTGTGCAAAATTAAAGCACATGGTATTGGGGGTAATGTATTGACGTGGATAGAGAACTGGTTGGCAGACAGGAAGCAGAGAGTCGGGATAAACACGTCCTTTTCAGAATGGCAGGCAGTGACTGGTGGGGTGCCACAGGGACCCCAGCTATTTTCAATATACATCAATGATTTAGATGAAGGAATTGAGTGTAATATCTCCAGGTTTGTAGATGACACTAAGTTGAGTGGCGGTGTGAGCTGTGAGGAGGATGCTAAGAGGCTGCAGGGTGACTATGACAGGTTAGGTGAGTGGGCAAATGCATGGCAGATGCAGTATAATGTGGATAAATGTGAGGTTATACACTTTGGTGGCAAAAACACGAAGGAAGAATATTATCTGAATGGTGCCAGATTAGGAAAAGGGGAGGTACAACAAGACCTGGGTGTCATGGTACATCAGTCATTGAAAGTTGGCATGCAGGTACAGCAGGCAGTGAAGAAGGCAAATGGCATGTTGGCCTTCATAGCTAGGGGATTTGAGTAGAGGAGCAGGTAGGTCTTACTGCAGTTGTACAGGGTCTTGGTGAGGCCTCACCTGGAATATTGTGTTCAGTTTTGGCCTCCTAATCTGAGGAAGGACGTTCTTGCTATTGAGGGAGCACAGCGAAGGTTCACCAGACTGATTTCCGGGATGGCAGGAGAGACTGGATCGACTGGGCCTGTATTCACTGGAGTTTAGAAGAATGAGAGGAGATCTTATAGAGACATAAAATTCTGACCCCAACAGGAAGAATGTTCTGATGTTGGGGAAGTCCAGAACCAGGGGTCACAGTCTAAGGTTAAGGGGGTAGCCATTTAGGACCAAGATGAGGAGAAACTTCTTCGCTCAGAGAGTTGTTAACCTGTGGAATTCTCTACCGCAGAGAGTTGTTGAGGCCAGTTCATTAGATATATTCAAGAGGGAGTTAGATATGGCCCTTACGGCTAAAGGGATCAAGGGGTATGGAGAGAAAGCAGGAAAGGGGTACTGAGGGAATGATCAGCCATGACCTTATTGAATGGCGGTGCAGGCTCGAAGGGCCGAATGGCCTACTTCCTGCACGTATTTTCTATGTTTCTATGTTTCTATCCTTTTATTGTGATTCATTCTCAGGCTGCGAGCATCGCTGGCAAGTCCGGCATTTATTGCCCATCGCTAGTTGCCCTTGAGAAGGTAATGGTGAGCCACCTTCTTGAATCGTTGCAGTCATACTGCTGAAGGTACTCCCACAGTGCTGTTGGATAGGGAGTTCCAGGATTTTGACCCAGCAAAGATTAAGGAATAGCGATATATGTCCAAGTTGGGACGTGTGTGACTTGGCAGGGAACTTGGAGATGGTGGTGTTCCCAAGCATCTGCTGCCCTTGTCCTTCTAGATGGTAGATGTCGCGGGTTTTGGAGGTGCTGCTAAAGAATCTTTGGCCACTTGCTGTATTGCATCTGTGGATAGTACACACTACAGTCATGGTGCGCTGATGGTGGAGGGAGTGAGTCCAGATAGCTCAGAGAGTAAATGCTACGAAACCACAAGATCAGGAAGGTCCCAAGTTTGATTCCAAATCTGTGTTAGCTGGTCCCAGATTGGTAGCTCAGTTGGTCTTTGCACCTCTGGACTGGGAAAGGACAATAATTATCCATTCCTGAGTCCCTGCTCGGTATTGCGCGTGTGCACAGTATGGTTGCCAACACTTGTGTGGGAGTCTCCAGGAATTAAAATTAATCTCCTGGACACTGCTGCAAGCAACCCACAAGAAAAGTCACAGGGGCATTTGAAAACATTGTATTTTTGTTTCATTTCCTTTGAACATTTTTAATTATTAGTTATAAAATCTATTGGAGATGGGAACAAAAAACTGTTTGCCAAGAAACATAGAAACATAGAAAATAGGTGCAGGAGTAGGCCATTCGGCCCTTCTAGCCTGCACCGCCATTCAATGAGTTCATGGCTGAACATTCAACTTCAGTACCCCATTCCTGCTTTCTCGCCATACCCCTTGATCCCCCTAGTAGTAAGGACCTCATCTAACTCCTTTTTGAATATATTTAGTGAATTGGCCTCAACAACTTTCTGTGGTAGAGAATTCCACAGGTTCACCACTCTCTGGGTGAAGAAGTTCCTCCGCATCTCGGTCCTAAATGGCTTACCCCTTATCCTTAGACTGTGACCTCTGGTTCTGGACTTCCCCAACATTGGGAACATTCTTCCTGCATCTAACCTGTCTAACCCCGTCAGAATTTTAAACGTTTCTATGAGGTCCCCTCTCATTCTTCTGAACTCCAGTGAATACAAGCCCAGTTGATCCAGTCTTTCTTGATAGGTCAGTCCCGCCATCCCGGGAATCAGTCTGGTGAACCTTCGCTGCACTCCCTCAATAGCAAGAATGTCCTTCCTCAGGTTAGGAGACCAAAACTGTGCACAATACTCCAGCTGTGGCCTCACCAATGCCCTGTACAACTGTAGCAACACCTCCCTGCCCCTGTACTCAAATCCCCTTGCTATGAAGGCCAACATGCCATTTGCTTTCTTAACCGCCTGCTGCACCTGCATGCCAACCTTCAATGACTGATGTACCATGACACCCAGGTCTCTTTGCACCTCCCCTTTTCCTAATCTGTCACCATTCAGATAATAGTCTGTCTCTCTGTTTTTACCACCAAAGTGGATAACCTCACATTTATCCACATTATACTTCATCTGCCATGCATTTGCCCACTCACCTAACCTATCCAAGTCGCTCTGCAGCCTCACAGCATCCTCCTCGCAGCTCACACTGCCACCCAACTTAGTGTCATCCGCAAATTTGGAGATACTACATTTAATCCCCTCATCTAAATCATTAATGTACAGTGTAAACAGCTGGTACCCCACTAGTCACTGCCTGCCATTCTGAAAAGTACCCATTTACTCCTACTCTTTGCTTCCTGTCTGACAACCAGTTCTCAATCCATGTCAGTACACTACCCCCAATCCCATGTGCTCTAACTTTGCACATCAATCTCTTGTGTGGGACCTTGTCGAACGCCTTCTGAAAGTCCAAATATACCACATCAACTGGTTCTTCCTTATCCACTCTACTGGAAACATCCTCAAAAAATTCCAGAAGATTTGTCAAGCATGATTTCCCTTTCACAAATCCATGCTGACTTGGACCTATCATGTCACCTCTTTCCAAATGCACTGCTATGACATGCTTAATAATTGATTCCATCATTTTACCCACTACCGATGTCAGGCTGACCGGTCTATAATTCCCTGTTTTCTCTCTCCCTCCTTTTTTAAAAAGTGGGGTTACATTGGCTACCCTCCACTCCATAGGAACTGATCCAGAGTCAATGGAATGTTGGAAAATGACTGTCAACGCATCCACTATTTCCAAGGCCACCTCCTTAAGTACTCTGGGATGCAGTCCATCAGGCCCTGGGGATTTATCGGCCTTCAATCCCATCAATTTCCCCAACACAATTTCCCGGCTAATAAGGATTTCCCTCAGTTCCTCCTCCTTACTAGACCCCCCGACTCCTTTTATAACCGGAAGGTTGTTTGTGTCCTCCTTCGTGAATACCGAACCAAAGTACTTGTTCAATTGGTCCGCCATTTCTTTGTTCCCCGTTATGACTTCCCCTGATTCTGACTGCAGGGGACCTACGTTTGTCTTTACTAACCTTTTTCTCTTTACATATCTATAGAAACTTTTGCAATCCGTCTTAATGTTCCCTGCAAGCTTCTTCTCATACTCCATTTTCCCTGCCCTAATCAAACCCTTTCCATACAACCATACAATCAGACTGAAGAGTCTGTTCACTTTCCAATTGGCCGTGGGAGGACGATGCACTGCCAGGATGGGAGTGTCAGGCGGCCAATGGCGGGAGGGTGTGGGCGGGCACTTGCAGATGGAAAGTCATGTATTTTTTCCAGGCTTTTCAGTAGAATAGGCCTTTTGGATTCAGAGTTGTTATTGCCAGCAGTCTGTGTAATTCCTCACAATACCCTCGTCAGCCCATATTCTTACAATATCCTGCAGAAGCCCGGAGCTTGTGCTTCACTAGTTAAAAACTGGAAGACTTCGAGTGAGGTTGAAGACCAAATGAAGGAGCTAATTAAGGAAAACATCAAGGCCAGTGCTTGAAAAGCAGGTATGCTGCTGATTCAAAAACTTTAGGAGGTGGAAAGTTTAAGGGTCAGTTGGAGCTGCTTCAAGTTCAAAGGATATCGCTTTGAAGGATAAGAGAAGCATAATTCAACAACAATGAAAGGAATCTATATGTGGGCACCATGCAGGGATCAGTGGCCTTAATGCAAACGCAGGTAATAGGCAAACAAATGAGGCTCCTTTGACAGGCAGAGTCAGAGGAACATACATATAATCTAGAGAAAGCGAAGGTTACGATCAATTAGACTTCAATGTTGGAGGTAGGATTAAGAAATTTGCAGATGATACAGAAATTGGCCGTGTGGTTGAAAGTGAGAAAGAAAGCTGTAGACTGCAGGAAGATATCAATGGACTGGTCAGGTGGGCAGAAAAAAGTGGCAAATGGAATTCAATCCAGAGAAGTATGAGGTAATGCATTTGCGGAGGGCTAACAAGGCAAGGAAATACACAATAAATGGTAGGATACTGAGAAGTGTAGAGGAACAGAGGGACCTTGGAGTGATGTCCACAGGTCCCTGAAGGTAGCAGGACAGGTGGTAGAGAAGGCATGCGGGATACTTTCCTTTAATAGCCGAGCCATAGAATATAAGAGCAGGGAGGTTATGCTTGAACTGCATAAACCACAAGTTAGGCCACAGCTAGAATAGTGTACAGTTCTGGTCACCACATTACAGGAAAAATGTGATTGCACTCGAGAGGGTACAGAGGAGATTTATGAGGATGTTGCCAGGACTGGAGAATTTTAGCTATGAGGAGAGATTGGATAGGCTGGGGTCGTTTTCTTTGGAACAGAGGAGGCTGAGGGGAGACTTGATTGAGGTGTACAAAATTATGAGGGGTCTTGATAGAGTGGATAGGAAAGACCTATTTCCCCGAGCAGAAAGGTCAATAGATTTAAAGTAATTGGTAGAAAGATTAGAGGGAAGTTGAAGAGAACTTTTTAGGAGATCTGGAACTCACTGTCTGAAAGGATGATGGAGGCAGAAACCCTCATGGCATTTCCACAGGTGCCGGTTACCCCTGGTACATGGCCCGAATGACCATTCTTCACATGGCATATTTTAAGGGGCAAATGGGTGCATTTTTGAAGCAAAGAAAAATGCGGGGCAGTGGGATTAATTCTGGTTTGATCGAGCAAAGAGCTGGCAGAATGTTCTGTGTTGTGAATTGCTTTGCTCCTAAATGTGTGGCACCAGTAATGCCGACAAGGCGAGTTAGATTTAGAAATGTTTAGCAAGTGAGACAAACCCACCCTCTTCCCCCCTGTGGTGGCGCACCAACAGGAGCACACTTGTTGAATCCAGCTCAGATAATGTAATGTGTAAGCATCTGCGAGATGTAAAGGGAATAAAGCAAATTAGGCTTGTGTAAGACTTGTTTCCTACACCATGCTAAAGTATCAGATAGAAATGTGATAGATTCTTAACATGAACAGACGAGAAGTATGATCTTCAATTTAAATTGGTTAGCCTTTCCAATTATACATCAGTATTAATATATTCCGTTTTAAATATTTTGCACATGAAACGCATTTGATCGCACTTGGCATTATTTAACACTAAATGTTTGACATTAGAATTCAAAAGTAGAGAGAAAGTTGACGTTTATTTATAACCATCCTCGGATCTAAAGTTAATATAAAATTGAATATCCCCCCCTCCCCTCCACCCCCCAGTCCCTGAGATGAGTAAAGACATTGATCCGAGTAATGATATCCAGCAGTGAGATCATTATACAGAAAGTGCACCTTCAATAACTCTTTAAAGGGCTGGAATTCAAAGGTTCTCAGTGAAAGTACTCTTAAAGGTAACGTGCATCTATCCCCCTCGGCAGTGGAAATTTTAAAGAGACAGCAAGAGAAATGTACTTCTTTTTCAATATATATTTAGTTTTTGTGATGCAAGAATTGAATTCCACTCTCCAAAATACTTCCAAAACCCTTCATTCTGCATAATTCTAATTGGCAACACGACATCCCTTTCCACTCATTCTCATTAAATGGGAGACAGATCTATAAATCAATGTAATTTTTATTTGGAGAAAGCAAGGTGGGTATTGGTGCATGTTCACGCTGGGGAATGGGCTGATTTTGCCAATATTGTTACCCAGTGCACCAAGGTCAGATACAGCACGGCACATGTTTAATGTGTGACGGCAACATCTTAAACATTGATTTTTGTTTACAGTAATTTCAACCAATTTTATGTATTTTGATACCCACTAGACCAAACACATTTAGACTAAACATATTATTCTGGATATAAGTTAAGGTATAAAGAAACCAAATTAATTTGTTAAACACCTTCTGGAAAATTACAACAGTGACAGTACTTCAAAAGTAAAACGATTTGAGATGTCCGGTGGTTGTGAAGGGTGCTATATAAATGCAAGTCTTAATTTCTTAAATCTTTTGAGCCTCTGCACCTAGCAAGTCTCACTGGGTGGGTCTGCAGATCGGAGAATCAGCACATATGTTTCACGGCGCTCCTGATTTTCTAGTTATTAAAATGGGTGGTCAGAAGATCAGAGTGCCGCCAAAGGCGTGTACTGCCCTGACGTTCAGTACCTGATCTGCACAACCACCGAGTGGGACACTACACTGGTAGAGGAGTTCTCACCAACTTTACCCTCTTGTGCCAGCAGTCCTAGCAGGGAATCAGGCTGACAGGTTAAGAGTACGCACAAAAATCTAGGTTGATGTTTCAGTGTAGTGCTGAGGGAGTGCTGTGCTGTCGGAGGTGCCGTCTTTTGGATGAGACTTTAAACCCAGGTCCCGTCTGCTCTCTCAGGTGGACGTAAAAAAATCCCATGGCACTATTTTGAAGAAGAGCAGGGGAGTTATCCCCGGTGTCCTGGCCAATATTTATCCCTCAATCTTCATAACAAAGAAACAGATAATCTGGTCATTATCATATTGCTATTTGTGGGAGCTTGCTGAGCACAAATTGGCAACAGTGACTACACTCCAAAAGTACTTCATTGGCTGTAAAGTGCTTTGAGACGTCTGGTGGTTGTGAAAGACGCTATATAAATGCAAGTCTTTTTACATTTACTGCGATGTGATACTTACTCAGAAGACCACTTCCTTCCTGGAACTTTAAAGCTTTGGCTCTCAGAAACAACACCGCCAGTCGACACAGATAGTCATTGTGACAGAGAGACAACTTAATGTCTCAATACTCGGAGGAGACGTGCAAAAATAGAAGGTGAGATTGAAGAGACGTAATCAGATGATTTCCCCCCCAGTCCTGCATGTGTTGATTTAGCAGCATGTATTTAGCAATCAATGTGAACCTCGCTAGTTTGGGGGAAGGAACTGGGGGATGCCTAAGAGGCCAGAATTGGAGGAACACAGAGTTATTGGAGAGTTGTAGAGCTGGACGAGGTTAGGGAGGGGCGAGACCATGGAGGGATTTGAACACTAGGATGAGAATTTTAAATTTGAGGCATTGCTGGATATGAAGGTCAGTGAGCATAGTGGTGATGGGTAAATGGAACTCGGTGCAAGCTAGGATACAGGCAGCAGAGTGTTAGGTAAGGTCAAGGTTATAGAGTGTGGAAGGTGGGAGGCCTAACAGGAGAACATTGCAATAGTCAGGTCAAGCCTGCTGTTCACAGGAACACTTCCCTCCAGGGATCGAGATTAGGAATGGGACTCCGTCCAACACCCCACCCTATCACAGACTCTCTAACCCATCAAGCTCACCACCTAATTCTTCACTTTTTACAGAGACAGTCTACCGCACCCAGCTCCCCACTCTTTCAGGGAGACAATTGCTTCTCTTCCAACTCCCCCAAGGCAACATGGCATTCATCTCCTTCACAACCTAGGTAAGGTTGGTGGTACCTCTCTTCACCCTCCCCCTGGCCAAGCAACAAGCCAGGCTTCTGTGCACCATGTCCTGTTACTACTTGAAATTATTCCAAAAGCTGTTTATTGTAGGTGAGAAATCTTGCATGCGACTACTGCAATCATTACAGTTAGTAGCAGGACCCGTTCTTCCCAACCCCACCCCTGGCAGCTCAAAGTCCATGCTCGGGACATTGCCCATAGTCTCCACTGTGCAAAGGAAATTCAATGTATTTGCCATCTCTTGGCCTTTTAATATCCATTGGCAACTTTCAAAGACACACCATCTCCTTTTTCACGTCAACAAAAACTTGCATTTATATAGTGCCTTTAATGTAGTAAAATGTCCCAAGGACCTTCACAGGAGCATTATCAGATAAAGTTTCACACTGACCCACACAAAGAAATATTAGGACAGGTTGGTCAAAGAAGTAGTTTTTAAGGACTATCTTAAAGGAGGAGAGAGAGATGGAGAGATTTAAGAAGGAATTTCCAGAGCTTGGGGCCTAATCAGCTAAAGGCACGGCTGCCAATAGTAGAGTGAAGTAAATCGGGGATGCACAAGGGGCCAGAATTGGAGGAACGCAGAGATCTCAGAGGGTTGTAGGGCTGGAGGAGGTTACAGAGATAGGGAGGTGCGAGCCATGGAGGGATTTGAACATAAGAATTGGGGTTTTAAATTTGAGGCGTTGCTGGTCAGGGAACCAATGTAGGTCAGCGAGCACAGGGGTGATAGGTGAATGTGATTTGGTGCGAGTTGGGACACAGGTAGCAGAGTTTTGGATGACCTACTTGTGACTATATTTACAGGAACGCCTGACATTTACTTTAATATTGGCCACTATCCCATCCTCCGTTTCTGTTTTAACTCTTCAGTTCTCAACTTCCTTTCCCTTGTTTTTATGTTTATTCTCGATGCTACCCGTAGCTTCATACTTTAGGCTCAATCTCTATTTTGCCCTTATCCCACTTCTTATTTCCATTGTTATCCACACCGCTCTTCTCCCTGTCATCCTCTTTCCCAAATGGTCTGTATCTGTTCTGGACTCTGAATATTGCTAAGTATAATTTACTCCTCTCTACTTTTTCCCCTCTAACAGTGCTGTCCTGTTTGCTCACCCCTCATAATCCACCTTTCTAAATGTGAATGTTCATCGTTTTGTCAAGCTGGCTGTCCCCAAGTAACTCTCCTGGGTACTGTCCACTTCCCTCAAACCTCACAAGCTACCACTGTTGCCCAGGGGTCTCCGACTCTGACCTGTTCCACCATCTCTGACTTGATATTTAATAACAGGTTCGATAGTGGCCCGGCGCGAGGGCTCCTTGGCCATTTGTAGCAATCCAATATTGTGTTCAAAAGCCATTGCTCACTTTATAGATTTTCAAGTTATCCCTGGTATATTGACCCTTGGTTCCCCAGAAAGATGATTTTTCCAGCAACAGGCATTAAGTGCAGGATAACTGCATACAAATTATGGGCATAAATTAATTCCCAGTCACTGATGTCCACACGCTTGATTGACTGGGGAATTACCCAGTCATATATATTCTGACCAGTAATGGTGTCATCAGGAGATGTATATAAGTGGCAAGTATGCATATATTTCTTTCGACTTCAACTCAGATTGATTAGAAGAACACAGTGCAACAGAATAGCAGTTACTGTATGTCATAGCAGTATATAAATGAACAGCAATAACTGATCAACAAAGTAATGATGTCTGGTAAGTTTCTGAAGCTATCTTACTTATTACACTTTCCCCGTGTTGCATAACTACAGATTCTGGAATGTCCCTGCAAGTAAGAGCGAGAGCAAATAGCCGGAATAACCTTGTGCAGGTTAGAGGAACTTACAGCACAGGTTCTGCTGTTCGCCCTGATGGTACTTTTTTGCTTTTGCCGGAAGGAAATTAACTTAAACGCATTTTTATCTCCTCCCCAAAAGACAAAACATTCAGAAAGAGAAATCCCAGGAAAACTGTGAGGATCCTTCCTCCTGTGGGAGATTTGTAGCGGGCCATTCCCATCCTGTCGAAGGTGTGACCTGATTTACCCCTGGCTATTGTTTTAACAAGATTATTTGTAAACCATAATGTTACTGTCATGTGGGTTTGATTTGCGCCTCAGACGCTCCTCAAAACCGTCTCTGTCTAGTAACTCTTATTCCCCTCACTTGTATTTAAAGGTGTTTTCTGCCAGATACAGACTTGAGCCAAAGTGAACTTTTACAGACACCCAGCGAGAGCTCACTCAGTTTGACTGATTCCAGTCTCTTCATTCATTCATGTGCCAGTCTCCTGTTCTCTTTGGGGGGTTTGTTTGAGGTATTTTATAGTATTTTATAGTAAAATAATAATAACTTCTTATTGCTGTTCCTCCCGCTGCCTGCCTGTGCCATAAACAGTTGTGACAACAAAAGATTCAGAGCCCGGCCAAAAAGCGAAGTTTGAACAATCTCGAGTTCCAGGCATGGGATTGTGATTTCATCAGCCGCGCCAGGGAAACATTAAAGTGGATAAGGAGTTCATGTGGAGTGTAATGAAGATACTATTGTGTTAGTGTGCTAATTATCGCAGGATGTGAATACTGTTGATATCTAAGGAAACGAATTCAGTGCAGGACGTTAATTCTGACTTAATGTAGCGCCTCCAAAATCTTGGGAGATTTAAGGCGGTTGTGCTTTGTCACATTCGCTTTGGTCTGTTTAAAAAAATTACAACAGTTAATTCAGCCTGGTTTTACTGGAGTAAGTTTGGTGGTGGATAGCCGTCAGGGTGGTCTCTATGGGAACAACTGGGGGCATCTTGTGACCGGGTTGTACTGTCTACCAAACAGGTAAACTAATAAACGGGTTTCAACACCTCAACTACATAAATGATTTAACAAAAAATGGTGTTTAATTTTTTTTTAGGTGATGCATGAATTAAAATTCTGTCTTCCCCAACAGGATTGTGTTCTCCAGAAATGTGAAAGTTAACGGCAGGGATGTTCTCAGTTGACTAATGGTTGCTCCTTGTTTTGACAGAGTTACATTTCTTAAGGATGTAATTCCGTCATAGTTACAGAGCAGCGGTGGCATTGTCGCTTCAAGTAGCACCGGTAAAGATTGAGGAAACTTTTGTGCCTTCAGGGATAATGTTTGAAAAATTGTAAATTTATATCCCATTTAGTCTGCACGTTAATTGACAGAGTTTACGTGTATTTGATTGGGCAAATCACATCTATCACTTTAATTATATCAGTATGTTTTTGTGGGTTTTATTTTAGGTAAGTATTCTGAGTAATTGATGCATTGATGGGCAGATGGGGGATATATAGGAAGGTGGTCAGATGTGGGGAGGTGGGCAGATGGAGTGAAGATGGGCAGATGGGAGGAAAGATGGGGGAAGAATGGAATATGGGGCGAGATGGGAAGATGAGGGGGATGGGCATATGGGGAAATGGGAGAGGGCAGATACGGGGCATATTGGAGGATATGGGGGTAACTGGGCGGGGGAGAGGGGATGGAGATGGGGGACGGGTTAATGCGTAGGGAGTACAGTGGCCACAAAGCTGAGGGACGAGTTCCATGCCTGGGACAGAGAGCCTCACAGGAACTATTCCATTGTGTCTGTCACAGCGTAACTGGACCTGCTTTTTAAAATTAAAAGTGACACAAGTGTAATAAACAAAGCTTCGCAATGTAGCACGAGAGTGAGTGTAGAGAGCAGTGACCGACAATGTTAGCCATGGGTTTGGCCAAGCACTAACAGGCAGCCCCACACCCCCTCTTGGGTGCCAGACCGCTGGCCCGGCCGAAACCCTGTCTGGTGGCCCAGTGGGCGCCATTAAAGTGGCTGCAGAGCTCGTAGCGGCCCTCCCTTTTAATTGAAGAGGAGAGATGTTGCCATGTGTCAGCGTGATGCAGCACATCCGCGTCGCGCTGATGACACCACCCGCCTTCCGCCCCGCTCCCGACCCCGACCCACTCCAGTCTACAGCCGCCCGAAACACTGCCCCGACTGAAACTCCAACAAAAAGAGGGCAAAATCCCTGGGATGGAGAATAATCATTCATTTCGAAAGGTTTGAGCTGGAGTGCAATTTCAACCCCAAGATGTCTTACTGCAATTATATAGGGCCCTGGCAAGACCACACCTGGAGTATTTAATTACATTTGTATTGAAGTAACTTAGTTTACAGTTTAGTTTCTTGACTACTTACTTCATCTAGATTAATTTATGGGTAATGAAATTAAATGTCTACCTGTAACACAAAGCACTACAAGTAGTGTAGGCAAAAATCAGCAACTCCTTCCCCTCTGAATTCCCACACTACAAAAGGAGCTAGCTCTGAGTTGGGAGCAGTGCCAACGGACCGGTGAGGTTAGCGTGCAAAATTAAAGCACATAGAATTGGGGGTAATGTACTGGCATGGATTGAAAATTGGTTAACTTACAGGAAACAGAGAGTAGGAATAAATGGGTCTTTTTCGGGGTGGTGGACAGTGACTAGTGGGGGTACCACAGGGATCAGTACTTGGGCCCCAGCTATTCACAATATATATAAATGATTTGGCCGAGGGAACCAAATGTAATATTTCCAAGTTTGCTGACGACACAAAAGTAGGTGGGATTGTGAGCTGTGAGGAGAATGCAAAGACACTGCAAGGCGATTTAGATAGGTTGAGTGAGTGGGCAAACAGATGGCAGATGCAGTATAACGTGGATAAATGTGAAGTTATCCACTTTGGTAGTTAAAATATATGGACAAAGTATTATTTTAAAATGGTAATGGCTTGGGAAGTGTCGATGTACAGAGAAACCTGGGTGTCCTTGTACACCAGTCATTGACAGCAAACATGCAGGTGCAGCAAACAGTTTAGGAAGGCAAATGGTATGCTGGCCTTCATTGCAAGAAGATTTGAGTACAGGAGCAATGATGTCTTACTACAGTTAGACAGGACCTTGGTGAGGCCACACCTGGAGTATTGTTTGCAGTTATGGTTTCCTTACCTAAGAAAGGATATACTTGCCATAGAGAGAGTGCAGCGAAGGTTCACCAGACTGATTCCTGGGATGGCAGGACTGTCGTATGAGGAGAGATTGGGTCGACTAGGCCTGTATTCACTGGAGTTTAGAAGAATGAGAGAGGATCTCATTGAAATATATAAAATTCTGACTGGGTTGGATAGACTGGATGCGGTGAGGATGTTTCCCCTGGCTGGTAAATCTAGAACATTTTGTATCAGTCTTCATGACACTAGAAGACACTAAAAGCATCCCGATAATTGATAATCAAGGGGCTATTGGGAAGGAGAATTTAAAACAATTACTATCAGTAGAGAAAAAATACGAGGCAAACTAATGGGACTAAAGGTGGACATCCCCTGGACCTGATGGCCTGCATCCTCGGGTCTTAAAAGAAGTGGCTGCAGAGATAGTGGATGCATTGGCTATAATCTACCAAAATTCCCAGGATTCTGGAGAGGTCCCAGCGATTGGAAAACCGCAAATGTAACACCCCTATTTAAGATAGGAGGGAGACAGAAAGTAGGAAACTATAGACCAGTTAGCCTAACATTGTCATTGGGAAAATGCTGGAGTCCATTATTAAGGAGGTAATAGCAGGACATTTAGAAAATCATAATGCAGTCAAGCAGAATCAGCATGGTTTTATAAAAGGGAAGTCATGTTTGACAAATTTGCTGGAGTTCTTTGAAGATATAATGAGCAGGGTGGATAAGTGGGACCCAATAGATGTTGTGTATTTGGAGAAGGCATTCAATATGATGCCACATAAAAGGGGACTGCACAAGATGAGGGCTCACTGGGTTGGGGGTAATATATTAGCATGGATAGAGGATTGGCTAACTAACAAAAAACAGAGAGGATAAATGGGTCATTTTTAGGTTGGAAAACTAACTAATCCAGTGCCACAGGGATCAGTGCTGGGGCTTCAACTATTTACAATCTATATTAATGACTTGGATGAAGGGACTGAGTGTAATGTAGCCAAATTTGCTAATGATACAGAGATAGGTGGGAAAGCACGTTTTGAGGAGGATGTAAAGAATCAACAAAGAGATATAGATAGGCTAAGTGAGTGGGCAAAAATTTGACAGATGGAGTATGATGTGGGAAAATGTGAGGTTATCCACATTGCTAGGAAAAATTAAAAAAGAAAATTATTATTTAAATGGGGAGATTACAAAATGCTGCGTTACAGAGGGATCTTGTATATGAAACACAGAACTTTAGTATGCAGGTACAGCAAGTAATCAGGAAGGCAAATGGAATGTTGGCCTTTATTGCAAGGGGGATGGCGTATAAAAGCAGGGAAGTCCTGTACAACTGTACAGGGTATTGGTGAGGCCTGCGTACAGTTTTGGTCTCCATATTTAAGGAGGGATATACTTGCATTGGCGGCAGTTCAGAAAAGCTTCACGAGGTTGATTCCTGAGATGAAGGGGTTGTCTTATGAAGAAAGGTTGAGCAGGTTGGGCCTATATTCTTTGGAGTTTAGACGAATGAGAGGTGATCTTATTGAGAGGTGATCTTATTGAAATGTATAAGATTCTGAGGAGGCTTGACATGGTAGATGCAGAGAGGGTGTTTTCCCTCATGGGGGAATCTAGAACTAGGGGGCATAGTTTCAGAATAAGTGGTCACCCATTTAAAATGGAAATGAGGAGGAATTTCTTCTCTCAGAGAGCCGTGATTCTTTGTACTTCTGTACCGCAGAGAGCTGTGGAGGCTGGGTCATTGAATATATTTAAGGTGGAGATAGTCAGATTTTTGAACAATAAGGGAGTCAAGAATTATGGGGAGCGGGCGGGGAAGTGGACGTGAGGCCAAGATCAGATCAACCATGATCTTATTGAATGACGGAGCAGGCTCAAGGGGCCAAATAGCCTACTCCTGCTCCTATTTCTTATGTTCTTATGTACATAAGAAATAGGAGCACTCTGTTTAAGTGCACTCCATTTAATGCCATTCTGTGCAGTCCTTTAAACTTCTAGGAGTTCTCTTAAAATGTAATCCTGATTGGTGCGAAAAGACTGCTCTCTGGTTTAAATCCGCCAGCTTTAGCAATCATCCAAGTTCAAGGGCTGAAGCTGAGTCAAAATCAGTTGTGCTTGCTCAAAGATTAGAAGAACCTGTAATGGGCTCGAGAATTTAGCCAGTGTAGGAGGTCAATCCCGGCCGATAAAGACCGCAATCTAAATCACGTGGCTCAGGAAGGTTCTGCTTCAATTTTCAGTCTGTGCTGTTGGCTGATCTCAATCTGGAGTTGCAATTGATCAGCCGGAGAGGGGGGAACAGCAGCCAGGATTCCCTTTCCTGACTAAGAGCTCGTGACTCCGGCTGAAATATGAGTACTTGTGGTTGTCCAGTGAGGACAGGATTGGGAATGACTGTGATGCATTTCACTGTTAAATAGCCTGTTAACCCAAGCCTTCTAGGCCCAGGTTGGAAAATTGGGCACTCCACTGAGGTACCAGAGGGCTGCTGGGACCTATGAGTGGCTGGGGCAGCTGGGGGCGAAGGGGGTGGGAGGAAACAGTTGGAAAATAAAATGCAACCAGTATGTGTATTTAGTCCGTGCTTGGGATGTTCTGATGATGTACGCATTACTGTTGGTCTCTGATCTTTCAGTCGAAGCTGCTGTGATAATTGGAGCTGGCTTCATCCTCTTCTTGGTTAGAGTTGTTGTTTACCTCTGGAACGAGAAATGCTCCAATTGTCTTGACGTAGAATTGGACTCCACTTTGTCCCAAGTGAAGAATTTATCAACGGATGGCAACAGTCGACACCAGGCTGCCCGATCATGCTCCTCCAGCCAGCCAGTCGATGAAAGGTGAGCGGACTTTGAATTAAAGGCTCAATATAAGGTGCGCAATATATGAGTTCTCCAATGGGTCAACACTCCACATTTTCACATGGGCCTATGGGGATCTCAAATTAGATTTAATTTTGACGGAATCTCAACCCAGTTCATTGTGGCTGTGAATCCCAGCACAAAATTCCTATAGTTCTGCACTAGTTGGCACTAAATAGTTAGTCTCGCTCCGAGACCGTAAGAGGAGTGGTGTGGAAGATGGAAATATAATGGTGGAGTGGGAGGGGGCACTTCTTCGACTGATATTTAAGAAAAAGAGTTGTTGTATTTATGTACCAGCTTACCATGTCCTCAGTACATCCCACCGAACCATTGAATTATTTTTGAAGTGCTGTCACTGTTGTAATGTATGAAACACGGCAGCCAATTTGTGCACATCAAGCTCCCACAAACAGCCATGAGATAATGAACGTATATTTTATTTTAGCGATGTTTGTTGAGGGATAAATTTTGGCCAGGGCACCAGGGATAACTCTTCTTCAAATAGTGCCATGGAGTCATTTACGTCCCCGAAAGGGCAGAGGGAGCCTCGGTTTAACATATCATCTGAAAGACAGCACCTCTGACAGTGCAGCACTCCTTCAGCACTGCACTGAAGTGACAGCCTAGATTAGAATCATAGAATGGTTACAGCACGGAAGGAGGCCATTCAGCCCATCGAGCCCGTGCCGGCTCTCTGCAAGAGCACTTCAGCTAGTCCCACTCCCCCGCCCTATCTCCGTAGCCCTGCATTATTTTTGCTTCAGGTACTTTTCCAATTCCCTTTTGAAAGCCACGATTGAGTCTGCCTCCACCACCCTTCCAGGCCGTGCATTCCAGTGCTGCATAATGAAGTTTTTCTTCACGTCGCCTTTGGTTCTTTTGCCAATCACCTTCAATCTGTGCCCTCTGGTTCTCGACCCTTCCGCCAATAGGAACAGTTTCTCTCTATCTACTCTATCCAGATCCCTCATGATTTTGAACACTTCTATCAAATCTCCTCTCAACCTTCTCTGCTCTACAGAACAATCCCAGTTTCTCCAGTCTATCCACGTAACTGAAGTCGCTCATCCCTGGAATCATTCTCATAAATCTTTGCTGCATCCTCTCTAAGGTCTTCACATCCTTCCTAAAGTGCGGTGTCCAGAATTGGACACAATACTCCAGTTGAGGCTGAACCAGTGTTTTATAAAGGGTCATCATAACTTCCCTGCTTTTTACACTATGGCTCTATTTATGAAGCCCAGGATCCCGTATGCTTTTTTAGCCACTTTCTCAACCTGCCCTGCCACCTTAAATGATTTTGCACAAAAACTCTCAGGTCTCTCTGTTCATACACCCCCTTTAGGATTGTACCCTTTAGCTTATATTGCCTCTCCTCATTCTTCCCATGAAAATGTATCACTTCTTACTTTTCTGTGTTAAATTTCATCTGCCCATTTCGCCAGCCTGTCTATGTCTTTTTGAAGTCTATTCACTGTTCACTACACTTCCAAATTTTGTGCCATCTACAAATTTTTTTATTGTGCCCCGTACACCCAAGTCCAAGTCATTAATATATATCAAGAAAAGCAGTGATCCTAGGATCGATCCCTGGGGAACACCACTGTATACCTTCCTCCAGTCCGAAAAACAACCGTTCACCACTACTCTCTGTTTCTTGTCACTTAGCCAATTCCATATCTATGCTGCCACTGTCCCTTTTATTCCATGTGCTTTAACTTTTCTGGAAAGCCTATTATGTGGCACTTTATGAAAAGCCTTCTGGAAGTTCATGTACACCACATTGCCTTCATCAACCCTCTCTGTTACCTCATCAAAAAACTCAATCAAGTCAGTTAAACACGATTTGCCTTTAACAAACCTGTGCTGGCTTTCCTTAATTAATCCACAATTGTCCGAGTGACTGTTGACTTTGTCCCTGATTATCGTTTCCAAAAGCTTCCCCACTACCGAGGTTAAACTGACTGGCCTGTAGTTGCTGGGTTTATCCTTGCACCCTTTTTTGAACAAGGGTGTAACATTTGCAATTCTCCAGTCCTATATCTAAGGAGGATCGGAAGATTATGGCTAGTACCGCCACGATTTCTTCCTTCACTTCCCTCAATATCCTGGTTCTGGTGACTTATCAACTTTAAGTTCAGCCAGCCTTTCTAGTACTTTTTGTTTATCAAATCTTATCCCATCCAGTATCTCCACTACCTTCTCTTTCACTATGACTTTGGCAGCATCTTCCCTGGTAAAGACAGATGCAAAGTACTCACCTAGTACTTCAGCCATGCCCTCTGCCTCTATGCGTAGGTCTCATTTTTGGTCCCGAATTGGCCCCATCCCTCCTCTTAACTAACCATTTATTATTTATATGCCTATAGAAGACTTTTGAATTCTCTTTTATGTCAGCTGCCATTCTATTCTCATACTCTCTCTTTGCCCCTCTTATTTTATTTTTCACTTCCCCTCTGAATTTTCTATATTCAGCCTGATTCTCACTTGTACTCTCAATCTGACATCTGCCAAGCTCGCTCTTTTTCTGCTTCATCTTACTCTCTCACTCTTTCATTATCCAGGGCTTTAGTTGCCCTGCCTTTCCCCCTCGTGGGACTGTACCAGGACTACACCTCGAATGTACCTCAACCATCTCCTGTGTAAAGACAGCCCATTGTTTGATTACTGATTTGCCTGCCAGTCTCCTTGGGCCAGATCCTTTCTCAACCCACTGAAATTTGCCGACCTCCAATTACGTATTTTTACTGTAGATTACTCCCTGTCCTTTTCCATAGCTAATCTAAAACTTATGATACTATGATCACTGTTCCCTAAATGTTCCCTTACTGACACTTGCTCCACTTGACCCACCTCATTCCCCAGAACCAGATTCCCCTCATCGGGCCGGAAACATACTGATCAAGAAAGTTCTCCTGACCAAGAAAGTTCTCCTGACCAACTTTAGAAATTCTTCCCCCTCTCTGCCCTTTACACTATTACTATCCCAGTCTATATTAGGATAATTGAAGACCCCATTATTCCCACTTTATAGTTCTTGCATTTCTCTGTAATTTCCCTGCAAATTTCCTCCTCTTTCTCTTTCCCACTAGTTGTTGGCTAAGAGAATACACCAATTAATGCAATGGCACCACTGTTATTTCTTAACTCTAACCAAATAGATTCTGTCCTTGACCCCTCCAGGACATCCTCTCTCTCCAGTAATATTCTCCTTAACCAATACTGCCACCCCACATTCTTTCTTTCCTTCCCTATCTTTCCTGGACACCTTGTGGCGAAATTCAGCAGCACCCGTTTGGGACGTTAACTTTTAACTTTTTGGAAGGATAAGGCCTGACGCGATGGGCTGGGAAATTGGGCATTTTCGCCTCCAAAATGAAGGGAGGCGTTATTTGAGGTACTAATGGCCTCAGTGGGGCACTGCTGCAGTATTACCACCAGAGCTGTACCCAATTTCAGGTGATGCTAATTTAGCAATCATCAGCCTCCTGCTCATTCCAGTTCTTAAAGGGGATGTCCTTTCAAGCAGCACCTGGCCATTTTCATCATTGCTGGACTTCACTGAGAGCTGGAAGGAAGTTCTGAGATGCTTGCTGCAAATACTCTTAGAAGGCCCACTTAATTCAATGACCTGGCATTGAACACATTGGTGGGGACAGTGGAGAGAAGGAGGGATGCACAGTTCCCTCCATCTGGGAGAGGGCTAATGTCACAGGTTTTTAGGGCCATGTGGGCAGAGGTGGCCGCGGAGGTGTTGGCCAGCTCCGTGCTCGAGACCCAACACAGTGCCGCAAGAAATTCAACGATCTCAAGGTCAAGGGAAGTACATGCTTTCACAACTCTTACATACCAGCCTCTGAGCCTCTGTCTGTGCACACTCTGCAAACCAGCACTTAACCCAACTGGCAACCACCAACCATCTGTATCTACTAACAGTCACATCCTCATATCACGCCTTGCCTACATTCACAGCTATTCAACCACAGCAGACATATCTTCCACATACATAGCTGGACTCTTACTCACACAGTTTCCGTTCTTTTGCAGCCCAAGATGGCAATAAGAGAATGGAGCAGCAGCAGACTGAAGGGGGGAAGCTGAACCATGCCAGCTGACCTGGAGGAGCGAGTGCAGCGGCTCATTGGTCCGCAGGTGGTGGCCGTGGCCGGCGGAGACGTCAAGCCCACTGGAGGCAACAATGATATCTTTATCCTGTCTTCTCGTCCCACTTTCCCGTTAAACCAAAAGGCCTTATCACTTTCCAGCTCCTCATTTTGTCTGCCTTCCTTGCTCTATTCCTGCCCCCCAGCCCTCACCTTAACGCGACTCTTGTGCCATTTATGATTTCAGATAACCATGCAGATGGCCAGCCCGTGCCTGAGCGCCTCCAAGTGAGTCATGAGGGAGAAGAGGTGGGGGGCGAGGATGAGGAGGGAGAGGAGCCTAGCACTGCGTCACCTTCTCTCACCTGCAGGCACCAGCTCAGAGATGGGTACTACGCAGTCCTTAGAGGTTAGGTCAGTAGAGGGGTGATGCACCAGGGCCTAGCGGCTGCAGCATGGTCAAGAGGAAAGGGAAATTTGGGAGCCATCTCCTCGGAGGGCGAGTTCACACGCGATTTCTGCTGCACAGGACTCAGATGAGGATCTCGATGGGGAGGCGTTCACACAAAAAGTGATGGCCATGCACTCCGAATTGATAGGTGCAATGGTAGGGGTGCTCGAGAGCCTCTCGGCAGTGGTAAGGAGCATGGAGGAGTCCACCTCCTGTATTGCACAGAGCTCTGCGCACACCATGGAGCCCATCATTTCCAGTGTGCAGACATTGGTGGACTCCCAGAGAGACCGTGTGGATCCCGAGCTCATGACGCGTGTCATGGGCAATGTGGCAGCTTCCATTGTGGCACAGGCGGAAGCAACGCAATGTCTTAGTGTTGTAATGGATCCAATGGTTGCTTGCATGGAAGCTCAGACTGCGCTCATGTACTCTCAGCTGGATGCTACGCAAGCTCTGACTGCTGCCATCGTCGCTGGGTCCAGCACAGTCCACCGGGGATCTCACGGTGTCGCAGCAGCCCAGCAATCTGTCCTGCGGCAGATTGGTGGGGATACTGAGGTGCTGCCCCAGGGGAGTTGCACTGGGTCATTGGAGCAGGAACCTGCTGGCCTCTCTCAGGATGACCACATTCCTGATCCCACCACTGCCATTTTGTCATTGCAATTATCGTTGCCTGTCACCCAGCCAACCCAGACTGCCGCCATCATCCTGAGGTGGTGCAGTCCACAGCCGAGCCTTCCAGGCCCAGAGTTGGTCGAGGGCGTCCTGCAAGGCCACATATAGTCTCTGGTCCTGACATACAGCAGCCTTCCACCAGCCATGCTGCAGCCACAGGGGACACATTGCGGAAGAGCTGTAGAATAGTAAAACCAAAGAGGGGATATAGAATATGCATAAGGGTGATGAATAAATACACAATTAGACATTTTATTGTTGTTTTATAAATGTTGATGTTTGCTTCTTTCTCTCATTTCAGTCGTGGGGCTTTGGTATGGAAGGGCAAATTGATGTGGTGATGGGGACGTCCAGAGGAACCAGGAAGTGGGATGGCAATCAGTGGAAATGAGCTCTGATGAGACGGTTGCTGACGTCGCTTGCAGGATCGCGATTGATTTGCTACCTCCTCCAACGCTGCTGTTGCTGCTCCTCCTCATCCTCCTGCTGTGGCTCCTCCTCCTAATATTCCTGGTCCCCCTCCTGTTCCTCCTCCGCCTCCTGTGGTGGTGCCGCTATATCTTGTGGCAATAGCTGTGCCCTCATGATGGCCAGGTTATGCAGCATGTAGCAGACGACGACAAGTAGGGACACCCTGTTATGTATGAAATAACTGTTAGACTGAGTACTGTTTACCTCCAAGAGGTATGACCTTGGCTCTGCCTAATATACAAAACGGCTGGCCCTTAATTCTTGGGCTGCACACAATGGCCTCCAACAGTGACGCCATCTAGTGGCCAGTAAATCCAAAAGTACATACATGACACATCCACTTTGGCGAGTACTGGAGGACTCCTCCCGGGTGGTCAAGGCAGCCGAATCATTGCTTGAGCACTCCGATGGTCTGCTCAATGATGTTCCTGGTGGTGGCATGGCTCGCACTGTATGAGAGCTGGGCAGGAGTGGTGGGTTTATGGAGGGGAGTCATGAGCCAGGTGGAGAGCAGATAACCCTTGTCTCCGAGCAGCCAGCATGGCTGGAAGAGAGCTGGCACACTGGTCTGGCGCAGGATGAAGGCAATGGCTGCTGCCAGTATAGCGGGTATTGACGGTGAGGATGCGGCGTGTGTGTTCGCACACCAACTGCACAGTCAGTGAGTGGAAGCCTTTGTGGTTACAGAAGATCTTGGAATTGTGATGCGGTGCCCTCAAAGCAACGTGGGTGCAGCCAATGGCGCCCTGCATCATGGGGAAGCCTGCTACCCTGATGAATCTACATGCACCCTCGTGCTGCTTCTCTCTGGTCATGGAGAAGGAAATGTAATCCCTCCTCCTTCTGTACAGAGCATCTGTGACTCGTGGAGGGAGTAATGGACGGCAAACTGGGAGATGTTGGAGATGTCGCCTGTTGCACACTGGAAGGATACATTGGCATAGAAATTGAGCGCGATGGTGACCTTGACTGCCACTGAGAGAGCAGTCCTCACCCTGGCCTGAGGCTCAAGGTCTGGTTGCAGCAGATGGCAGAGCTCTGTGATCACATCCTTGCTGAAGCGCAGCCTTCAAACACATTGCTCTTCAGTGAAATTGATGTAGGAGAACTGCTGCTGGAATACCCTGGGAAGGTACGGCCTCCTGTTGCCTGCCCTGTTGCACATTCTCCCTCCGGCCACATCTTGCTGTCCTTGTATCTATCTTTCTCCCTCTCTCCCGCTCTCTGTGTGCCTTTCTCCTCCTCTTTTCTCTCCATTTTTTTCTGCCTCTCTTTTTCTCTGTCTTTGTCTCTGCATTTGTCTCTGCCTAAGTTGCTTCCAACGGTGACGTCGGAGCAGGAGGTCGATTGCCAACAGAGCTCCCATGAAACGAGATAAATGTTGCAGAGTCAAATCTGCCCTGAATTGAACAAAGCAATACTCAAGAGCCAGAACAGTCCTTGAGGTGAAAACTGCTACAATCCTTGCAACAGGCATTCTGCCGATCTGTCAGCAAGCTGAAAATAATAATGGCTGACAAAAACGTTTTCGACAAGCTGGCACCATTAAATAGCGTTTCTCCAGCCGCCTCCCGTCTGCTGAAGGTGTCGTTGTCAGCGCCAGGCGGTACCGGAAGGGGGAGAGGCCGAATTTATGGGGGGGCGGTAACAAGACGGTGCGCACGGCGATGACATCATCATTGCTGGGTGCTCCCAAGCAGGTAACCTCTCCAAATATCCCAAGGCCAATTTTGCTGGGAGCAATCGCCTCTGATTTGTGCCCCAATAGCGTCCCCCCCAGAGGCACACATGAGGCCAATTTCAGCCCCCTTATATCCAGGAACATTTAAAACCCAATCCTGCCCTTTTTTGAGCCAGGTCTCCATTATCGTCACATAATATTCCCCTGTGGCTATTTGCGCCTGCAGCTCACCAACCTTGCTTTGTGCATTGACACACATGGACCTGTCTTAGACATTCTTGTATTCTCTCTTAGTCTGCCCCTAATTAATACCTTACTATTTCTTACTCTCGTGCTATATGTCTCTCCCCATTCTTTCTGCACCTTGTTCCTCCTTTCTAATGCTACATCCTGGTACCCATCCTCCTGCCAAATTAGTTTGAACCCTTCCCAACAGCACTAGCAAACCTCCCAGGAGGTCTGTGTAACCTATAAACATATCTCACCTGTCAGTCTATCCTTACAGCAGCTCCATGCTGTAACACCAGACATTGTTAACGTCCCAGTCTGATGTTAAAAGCCCTTTCTTTTCCAGGACTGCAAGTATCTCGATCGCCGTTCCAACAAAAATTCCTGCACACGTGCAATTTCATTTGGAGAACGACAAACATGTTGGATCTGACAAACCAGCCAACAGTGATCTGGATCAACACCATTCATCGTTTGAGTTTATGGGTAGGTCCTGGAATATTTAATCCAAACTTTTATTTGTAAAAATAATAAATAACGCCTTTTCATTTTCAGCCTGCATGCTATCTCATTAAGAATCTTTGTCTGGATTTCAATGGCTTCTGTGTTTATTAACACAGGCGAGTGACCTTGAATAGGGAAAATTCAACATAGCCTCATTTCTCACTCCCTGCTCAGCGTTGAATTAGCTGAGGTTAATGTGGACAGCGGTAGAGATGCTCCAATCTCCCTTGATGTCCTTGAGACAGGGGGATATCTTGGCTCAGGCTAGTCGTGTCCTCGCTTGGTGTTCAGGGAAGAGCATTTTGTAGCAGATTACTGAATAGGAATCAGGAAGGGGGGAGTGTAGAACTCCTTATCCCCCTCTCAGTCCTCCATCCTCCCACAATCCTCAGGCTTCTAAACCTCACGCTGGGCGTTTCCTGATCACATCTTATCCTTTCCTAGTTTTGGATCTTGGCCCTGGCGCTCTCACTCTCAAACACTGGATCCTGGGTTGATGCTCTCCTCTTTAATACAAGCTGACTGAGGCCAATTGTATGGCCTATGCCAGTGCCCATGCTGAGATAGCCAACTCCGCACAGACCAGAGATTAAAGCTGGAGTTTAAACAAAAGCAATTACATTTATACAGCGTCTTTAACGTAGTGAAACGTCCCACAGCGTTTCACAGGAGCGTTAGCAGACAAAATTTGACACTGAGCCATATGAGATGTTAGGACAACTGACCAAAAGCAAGGTTTTAAGGAGCATCTTAAAATAAGAGGGAGAGTTAGAGAGGTGGAGAGGTTTAGGGAAGGAATTTCAGAGGTTAAGGACTAGACAGCTGATGGAATGGCCGCCAGTGATGGAGCAAAGGAAATCGGGGATGCACAGGCCAGAATATGTGGAGCACAGAGATCTCTGTCGGGCTGGGGGAGGTTACAGAGAGGGGCAAGGCTATGGTGGGATTTGAATGCAAGGATGAGAACTTTAAATTTGAGGCATTGCTAGACCGGGAGCCAATGTAGGTCAGTGAGCACAGGGACGATGGGCGAATGGAACTTGGTAAGAGTTAGGATACAAGCAGCAGAGTTTTGGATGAGCTCAAGTTTACAGAGGATGGAAGGTAGGAGGCCAGCCAGGAGACCATTGGAATAGGCGAGGCCACAGGTAAGAAAATCATGGATGAGGGTTTCAGCAGCAGGTGGCAGTGTGGAGACGGGAAATATTATGGAGGTGGGAGTCGGCGGACTTGGTGATGGAGAGGTTGTGGGATCAGAAGCTCAGCTCAGGGTCAAATATGACGCCGAGGTTGCGGACAGTCTGGTTTAGCCTCAAACAGTAACCAGGAAGGGGGATGGAATCAGTGTCTAGGGAACCAGCTTGTGGCGGGGGCCAAAGACAATAGCTTTGGTCTTCCCCATATTTAATTGGAGGACATTTATTGGATGTTGGAGAAGCAGCGTGACAAATCAGATGAAATGGAGGGGCCAAGAGAAGTGGTGGTGAAGTAGAGCTGGGTGAGGCCAGCAGACATGTGGAATCTGACTTTTCCTGGTTGATAAGATTCAGTCCTGTATTGAGTGACACATCTCACCCGAACACTCAGAGCAGAGCTTATAGAACATGGTTTGTTGGGCAGAATGAGCTCGATGGCCTGAACAGTCCATTCCTTATGAAATATCCACTCCTCACTGACAGTAACTCAATCCTTACCTTTCCCACCCTCTCCAATAACAGGAGCATGCGCCCTGGGAGCCTTAAATCCAGAGTTATTTGAGCTTCCGGAAGATGACAGTGAGACAGATTATCCAGAGGGAAAATATGGCAAACTCTGGTTCGTTGTGCAGTTTGAACAGGAAATAGAACAGCTTCATTAATCAAAGTAAGAAGCCTCCTGTCACCATCGGAGACTTCAAAACTCTATGTAAAAGTACACCTTCTACCCGACAAAAGATGTTGCATTCAGACAAGAATCAAACAGCAAAACAGAATGGATCAGAGTGGAATGAAAGGTTTGTTTTCCAGTTCGAATGTCAGTCCCAGAGACACAGGCAGACAGACCTTGAAAAACCCAGAGACCCAGAGATACAGACAGATTGTGTGACCCAGTGAGACAGATTATCCGGAGGGAAACTTTGGCAAGCTCTGGTTCGTTGTGCAGTTTGAACAGGAAACAGAACAGCTTCATTAATCAAAGTAAGAAGCCTCCTGTCACCATCGGAGACTTCAAAACTCTGTGTAAAAGTACACCTTCTACCCGACAAAAGATGTTGCATTCAGACAAGAATCAAACAGCAAAACAGAATGGATCAGAATGGAATGAAAGGTTTGTTTTCCAGTTCGAATGTCAGTCCCAGAGACACAGGCAGACAGACCTTGAAAAACCCAGAGACCCAGAGATAGACAGATTGTGTGACCCAGAGACTTAAGCAGACTGATCCGAAACACAAGCAGACTGACCCAGAAATTGTCATAGAGCTCCACCTAGTGGACTACTGATGTACTGATGTATTAATAATAAATGGTCATGTGACAAAAGTCATGTGGCATGGTCATATGTCCGTCTTGTTAAGGAGCCATCTTGTGTTGGTGATATATAAAGATATCCGAGAAATACAGATGGATTGCATGACACACAGTTTTTCTGTGCCTATTTCCCTCCTGCTCCTGTCCTTAGTGCAGTAAAATTCCATCCAATACCTCGCCCAATTGTCAGCTCGCTTCTGTGAACCTAGATCGTGAATGTTGGCAGGCCCTTTGACTGTGTTGATCATCACAGCTGAACCTTACCCAATCCTCACCCAACGTCCCCAAATGCGAACCTGTTAGCAAGGTGTCACTGGGCAATAATTTTCACTGCCTGGAGCTTGTAGTTCAGTGGTTGTGATCAGATAAAGTAGCACAGACCAGGAATTGAATCTAGGAATTTTTGCTATTGTGCTTTCCACTTACGGTTCTTAATGATTAATGTCCATCACCGTGCAGGTCCCTGTATCTGTGCTTATGATACTAGTCAGCCCCCAGTCGCAGGCAGTTCCTGTGTGATCACCCAGCCCAACACAAGTGTCACTGGAACATTTACATTGAGTCTTTGGAGGCCGGGAAACATCAGGAGTCCTTGAGTTAGAGGGCCTTCCCGCTTCTCCAGGAGCAGCTAAGGACATTGCAGACACACAAGCCTCTGAGACAGCCCTCGGGGAACGCAGTGCTTGGAGGTTGATTCAGAATCGCAGGTCTGAGGGAGCCTAAGAGCACAAGCGTACAGCAGTGTGCACAGGCAGTGGCCCTGAAACCTCACACAGGGTTCAAGCAGTAATGAGCTGCAGTTAGGCCAGGAGCCCGGCAGAAACGCTGCAGCATTTCAGGGCCAGTAAACTCATCTCACCCACTGGATTCTTTAACGTTACACATTAATATTTGCACATGGATACATATTTTCAGACATCAGAGACACACTTACTGAAACCACACGTATCACAAGAGAGGTTTGTAGAAATCTGCCAACATTGTGCCAGTGAAAAGCACAGGGAACGTGAGTGGGCAGGGAGGGAGCACCATGTCCTGTGCAGCCTAGTGATCGCATCTGGATTGGGATTTGTTTCCATTGGAGTCTGCATTATAAAAATGTTTATGGTTCAGTTTAGATAGCTTGGGCTGATCGCCTGGTCCCAAAATCTGTCTGTGTCACAAAATCCTTTATAGCAGCTTTCTGATCATGTCCACTGAGTGTTTTATTGTGCTGTTGGTATATAGAGCTCCCTAGTGCTGTACTGCGAGTAACTTTTCCTAATATAAAGCTTATCGACTGTACTCTAACACTGTACCTGTTGAACACTGCAGATTAATGTTGTCTGTAATACTGTACCTGTTAAACACCGTGCAGAATTTGAGATGTTGTACTCTGTAACACTGTACCTGTGGCTTCGAATCTGTGTCTAGTGATAGAAGGAAGATAATTGTGATCATATATCGCATTAAATAAAACCTAAATTATCAAAGAAAATCAACCAGGTCATCTTGGGTGTTTCTTGACATTTAATCACGGGAAGGTTGAAACAAGGACAGGCTTCACAGTGCATCGAGCTCCCTGCTCCACACACCCCGTATAACCACCCAACACAAATTCTACTGCATGGAATCAGTTCTGGAAATATAAAGGACATTTGAAGCTGCTCGAATGAAGGTTCCCACTTTCAGTTTGAAAAGCCCGACTGCTCTGGAGCTGGGACATAAGCCATAAGACAGCTTAAGAACAACAAGGCTACGGGAGCGGATGGAATCTCTGCTGAGGCACTGAAGTATGGCGGAGAGGCACTACTGGCGCGAATACATGACCTCATCTCTCTCATCTGGAGGGAGGAGAGTATGCCGGGAGATCTCAGAGATGCAGTGATCGTGACCATCTTTAAAAAAGGGGACAAGTCCGACTGCGGCAACTACAGAGAAATCTCCCTGTTATCAGCCACTGGGAAAGTCGTCGCTAGAGTCTTCCTCAACCGTCTTCTCCCTGTGGCTGAGGAGCTCCTCCCAGAGTCACAGTGCGGATTACGTCCCCTATGGGGTACAACAGTAATGACTGCAGAAACTGCTGAACACGTTGAAATCTGAAATAATAGCCTCTTTAGTGAAGCCCTTTCCCACACGGATTCTGAGAAGAGGGAAGTCCAAACTCTCAGTCCCGAGTTCCTCGGGTAGTATGGTGTTGATCCACACAGCTCACCTTGGGTTTCACGCCTCCTTCTGTGTCGTAATTTTCTCTGATTCTAAGTGAGGACAAAGTTAATCTCACAGAGGGTATTAGTGACACTGTCGGTCTTGGTTTGTGGATCTGCAGCTTCTAAAGCTCCATCTAGTGGCAGAGGTGTGCAGATGCGGGCCTCACTGTGTGTCACGCAATGTTGATGCCAAATAAGAAATGTGTGACCTGTATAGCAAATGTAATATATGAATAGATCGTGGAATGGGTGATGAACCAATACGGCTGCTCAAAGAATTTGTGATGGGTAATAACACTGTAATAACAGCGTTCACTTTGAAACTGACCGCAACTTCAGGATTTAGCACAGGCGCATCTAAACATGGAAATCCTGAAGATCCAAGCAGTCATTCACTGGCTGCGCTGGTCCAGAAAGTGGTTAGAATGTGGAACCTGCTACCACAAGGAGTAGTTGAGACGAATAGATACATTTAAGGGGAAGCTAGGTAAATACATGATGGAGAAAGGAATAGAGGGATATCCTTATAGGGCAAGATGAAGAGAGGTAGGAAAAGGCTCGTGTGGAGCATAGACCTGTTGGGCCGATTGGCCTGTTTCTGAGCTGTACATTCTATGTGATTCTATGCAACAGTCTTCTCTGACAAAAATCTGTCAATCTCAGTTTTGACATTTTCAATTCACCTAACCTTTTTGGGGGAGAGAGTTCCCAATTTCTACTACCCTTTTTGTGAAGAAGTGCTTCCTGACATCATCCCTGAACGGCCTGGCTCTAATTTTGTCCCCTTGTTCTGGACTCTCACCCTAGATCATCATCATCATAGGCAGTCCCTCGAAACAAGGATGACTTGCTTCCACGCCAAAAAGGGATGAGTTCACAGGTGTTTCAATGAAGGACCTAATATTCCGGATCCCGAACTATCCTAAAGGGTGGAAGATGCCTGTGCATGGATTTTTTTAACGTGTGGTGGCCGTTGCACACCAGCCACCACACGGGCTTGATAGAGGCAGGTCTTGGTCCAGTGGCAAGGATTACCCAAGACGACTGGAGACCAGCTCTGCTGCACAGGCCTAGTGCGTACACATATCACAGTGTGGGCTGGCCCATGCTGCCCCTGGGCCCTCGCCTCTTCTGGGCCCGAACTCACGCCTCTCCCGGGCCCCGAAGCTCTCTACCGCTCTCTCTTCCTTAAAGTTGCTCCTTAACACCTACCCCTTTGACTAAGCTTTTGTCCTTATGTGGTTCGGTGTCAAAATCTGTTTGTTAACACTCCTGTGAAGCGCCTTGGGACGTTTTACCATGTTAACGGTGCAAGTTGTTGTTGTACCCTGTCAACACCTCAGTTAATTCACCCCTTAATCCTCTATACTCAAGGGAATATAAGGCTAGTTTCTGCAACCTATCCTCATAATTTAACCCTTTTTAGCCCAGTATCATTCTGGCGAATCTGTGCTGCAAATCCTTCAAGGCCAATGGCCCATAACTGGTGTCCAAATAACAGCGAGGCTAATGTCGCTTACATTTATTTCGACGCTTTATAAATGCAAGTTGTTGTTATACCCTATTAACTCCTTTAAATCAACTTAAACACCTCAGTTACACAAGGTGAGAGCAGATTAAACACGGAAATCCAAAAGTTGCTGTCCGAGATGCTCTGCTCCGCCGCTAGCTTCACGAGAATGGCATCTCGCCGTTTGGCTCTGTGGAGAAAGAGAAACAGAGCTAATGTTGCAGGTCAAAGACCTTTCGCCAGAACTGGAAGAGATTTAACAGTTTCTAAGCAAGTACAGAGGCTGGGAAATCCTCCTTGTCAGTCTGCTCCTGGGCCTGACCAAGTTGGTCATAAACAGGTCCACGCTGAGCTCGTATGATGGGGGTGTTTGCCTCCGGCTGCCTGCCTCTTCGGCTAGGTTTGTGCCTGGATGTCCCTGGAGAGGGAGCCCGCGGTGTCCGCCAGTACGCTTGAGGCCTTCCGCGACCAGTGAGCATGAGAGGGACTGCAGTATATAGTGGGTACAGGGAACAAAGTTATCATAGAATCATACAAGCTTGTAGCACGGAAGGAGGTCATTTCAGCCCATCGTTTCTGCGTCGGCCAACAAGAGGCTATCCAGCATAATCCCACTTTCCAACTCTAGGTCCGTAACCCTGCAGGTTACGGCACTGCAAGTGCGCATCCAAGTACTTTTTAAATGTGGTGAGGGTTTCTGCCTCTACCACCCTTTCAGGCAGTGAGTTCCAGATTCCCACAACCCTCTGGGTGAAGAAATTTCCCCTCAAATCCCCTCTAAAACTTCGACCAACTACTTTAAATTTATGCTCCCTGGATGTTGATCCCTCTGCTAAGGAAAATAGGCCCTTTCTATCCATTATATCTGGTCCCCTTATAATTTTATACACCTCAATGAGGTCTCCCCTCAGCCTCCTCTGTTCCAAGGAAAACAAACACAGCCTATCAATCTGACCCCATAGCTAAAATTCTCCACCTCCGGCAAAATCCTCGTAAATCTCCTCTCTACCCTCTCCAGTGCAATCACATCCATCCTGTAATGCGGTGTCCAAATCTGCACGCAGTACTCCAGCTGTGGCCTAACCAGTGTTTTATACAGTTCAAGCATAACCTCCCTGCTCTTATATTCTAAACCTCGGCTAATAAAGGCAAGAATAAAAGACCAAAAGGCAAGTTATAACTTGTAACGTTTTTATGTTAGTTTTGTCATAATCTGGAACTTATTGTTTGTGTCCCCTTAGAAAGAGGGGGAGGGCTTATGGTTTAAGGATCTAGGGCTGGATTTTCGGCTTTAACGAGTCTGGGGCGCAGCGTTAAGGGAGGCGTTGTACACCTCTCTCTTGGGGCATTAGCATGGGAAAATCCCGAGCTAAAGAGTCGGCATGGGAGCGCTTCGAGAGAAGATGACCACAAAAAGATTCCCAATACATAGCCCACGCCACCACAACATAAATCGCAAAAAGAATTAAAAGGAAAAACAATCACACTTGCCTTAGGACGGCATGACTTACCTCTCTGCAGTCGGTATCGGTTGGACCGCCAGATTTCCCAGGGGATCCCTGCGGAGCACGCTGCGGGGCGTACGGGTCATGCGGGAGTCAGAAAGTGCGCCGGTGTCACAACCAGGGGTGTTGCACACCGGCGCAGCTCTTCCAGGCGATGCTGCTCCGCGCCGCCACAAAACCGGTACCCCAAAACCCCAGTGGGGCACTGGAGGCTGGCCGCCCGCCCAGAAGACCTCACCGCTGCCATTGCCGCCGCTCCAGGGCAAAAAACGGAGCACAAAGGACCGAAAGATCTGTCCCATTGGGCCCAATTGATGATTTAATCATCCTTATTGATTATCAAAAGAGTAGAGGCAGGAAGCGAAGGAGGAAGAGGAGAGCAGGGGAGGAAAGAACAAAAGAAAAGGGAAGGTCTGTGATCGGGTGGAAGTCAGAAAGGGAGAGGTAATGTAACAAAAGAGGTGCTGTACATTGTAAAAGCAGAACCATTACCAGCACCTGTCTGTACATAGATACATAGAAAATAGGTGCAGGAGTAGGCCATTCGGCCCTTCGAGCCTACATCACCATTCGATAAGATCATGGCTGATCATTCCCTCATGACCCCTTTCCTGCTTTCTCTCCATACTCCTTGATCCCTTTAGCCGTAAGTGCTATATCTAACTCCTTCTTGAATATATCCAATGAACTGACATCTCTGTGGCAGGGAATTCCACAGGTTAACAACTCTCTGAGTGAAGATGTTTCTTCTCATCTCAGTCCTAAATGGCCTACCCCTTATCCTAAGACTGTGTCCCCTGGTTCTGGACTTCCCCAACATCGGGAACAATCTACCCTCATCTAACCTGTCCCGTCCCGTCAGAATCTTGTATGTTTCTATGAGATCCCCCCTCATCCTTCATTCCCGGGATGGCGGGACTGACCCATCACAAAAGACTGGATCAACTGGGCTTGTATTCACTGGAGTTCAGAAGAATGAGAGGGGACCTCATAGAAACGTTTAAAATTCTGATGGGTTTAGACAGGTTAGATGCAGGAAGAATGTTCCCAATGTTGGGGAAGTCCAGAACCAGGGGTCACAGTCTAAGGATAAGGGGTAAGCCATTTAGGACCGAGATGAGGAGAAACTTCTTCACCCAGAGAGTGGTGAACCTGTGGAATTCTCTACCACAGAAAGTTGTTGAGGCCAATTCACTAAATATATTCAAAAAGGAGTTAGATGTAGTCCTTACTACTAGGTGGATCAAAGGGTATGGCGAGAAAGCAGGAATGGGGTACTGAAGTTGCATGTTCAGCCATGAACTCAATGAATGATGGTGCAGGCTAGAAGGGCCGAATGGCCTACTCCTGCACCTATTTTCTATGTTTCTATGTTTCTAAACTCTAATGTATAAAGGCCCAGTTGATCCAGTCTCTCCTCATATGTCAGTCCAGCCAACCCAGGAATCAGTCTGATGAACCTTCGCTGCACTCCCTCAATAGCAAGAATGTCCTTCCTCAGATTAGGAGAACAAAACTGAACACAATATTCCAATGAGGCCTCACCAAGTCCTGTACAACTGCAGTAAGACCTCCCTACTCCTATCCCCTAGCTACGAAGGCCAACATACCATTTGCCTTCTTTACCGCCTGCTGTACCTGTATGCCAATTTTCAATGACTGATAAACCATGACACCCAGGTCTCGTTGCACCTCTCCTTTTCCTAATCTGCCACCATTCAGATAATATTCTGTCTTCGCGTTTTTGCCCCCAAAGTTGATAACCTCACATTTATCCACATTATACTGCAACTGCCATGCATTTGCCCACTCACCTAACCTGTCCAAGTCACCCTGCAGCCTCCTAGTGTCCCCCTCACAGCTCAAACCGCCACACAGTTTAGTGTCATCTGCAAACTTGGAGATATTACACTCAATTCCTTCATCCAAATCATTGATGTATATTGTAAAGAGCTGGGGTCCCAGCACTGAGCCCTGCGGCACTCCACTAGTCACTGCCTGCCATTCTGAAAAGGACCCGTTTATCCCGACTCTCTGCTTCCTGACTGTCAACCAGTTCTCTATCCACGTCAGTATATTACCCCCAATACCATGTGCTTTGATTTTGCACACCAATCTCTTTTGTGGGATTTTGTCAAAAGCCTTTTGAAAGTCCAAATACACCACATCCACTGGTTCTCCCTTGTCCACTCTACTAGTTACATCCTCAAAAAATTCCAAAAGATTTGTCAAGCATGATTTCCCCTTCATAAATCCATGCTGACTTGGACCGATCCTGTCACTGCTTTCCAAATGCGCTGCTATTTCATCCTTAATAATTGATTCCAACATTTTCCCACCACTGATGTCAGGCTAACCGGTCTATAATTACCTGCTTTCTCTCTCCCTCCCTTTTTAAAAAGTGGTGTTACATTAGCTACCCTGAACTGATCCCGAGTCGAGAGACTGTTGGAAAATGATCACCAATGCATCCACTATTTCTAGGGCCACTTCCTTAAGTACTCTGGGATGCAGACTATCAGGCCCCGGGGATTTATCTGCCTTCAATCCCATCAATTTCCCTAACACAATTTCCCGCCTAATGAGGATATCCTTCAGTTCCTCCTTCTCACTAGACCTTCGGTCCCCTAGTACTTCCAGAAGGTTATTTGTGTCTTCCTTCGTGAAGACAGAACCAAAGTATTTGTTCAGTTGGTCTGCCATTTCTTTGTTCCCCATTATAAATTCACCTGCAAGGGACCTACGTTTGTCTTCACTAATCTTTTTCTCTTCACATATCTATAGAAGCTTTTGCAGTCAGTTTTTTATGTTCCTGGCAAGCTTCTTCTTGTACTCTATTTTCCCCCTCCTAATTAAACCCTTTATCCTCCTCTGCTGAATTCTAAATTTCTCCCAGTCCTCAGGTTTGCTGCTTTTTCTGGCCAATTGATATGCCTCTGTAAAAATGAGCGCGATCATTACGATGTGATATTATGGAAATCAATATTGAGTTATTTCACAGCAAATGATGGCCCTTGGAGGGGACGTGGCTCAGATTCACACAATGATGTAGGGCTGTGAGTTAAATTATGAGGAAGATTGCAGAGTGCCAAACTGAAAGGATTGCTGTTCTTCCTCCGGTATCTGGTGAACATAATTGGAAGGGTGTCCACGCGCAGGACCAACACATCAGAGTAATTATCAAGTGGGACAAACAATAAATTGCACATCAAGGTCAACATATTTTGCACCTCTTTGTATTCCAGCCCTTTGAGCCTCATTTAGCCTATTAAATTATTCGTTGAACCTGTGGTGTGGGTTCCAGTAATTTCATGTTAAATTATTAATAATCAAATATATTTCAAGCATTTGTTTTATATCTTTACATATCAAGCTCTGCTCAGCTATGGCCTCACCTGTTATTTCCAACACTCCTTTGTTTCTGAAAGGTTTCTAAATGCCTGGCTGTGACCCTGTGTGAACGGCACTCATTAGAAATAATTTGTGCGTCACAGCTTCTGCAAGGAGTCTCCAGGGAACCTCAGCTCGCAGTACAGACAAGTTTCGGCTCTAAAAAAGGCTGTTTCGCGCTAATGTCTTTATTTTCTGAGATGCAGGCCCTGAAATTCCAATTCTACGGACCCGGGCATCGGAAAAGCCTGGTTTCAGTTGCGCTGAAAACCGGCTTTTCTGATCTGTCAAGTTTCTGGCTTGACAGATCTCGTACATATCGGGAGCGAGGACATTTGCAGGGCAAGATTTACGATATTTATGAATATCTTGCCCAGTAAATGTCCTTTAAAATCTTGTGCCTGAAAAAGGCGCAAGTGTTTAAAAATATATAAACATTAAAATTTAATTAAATAAACACATATGAAAACGTACTTTATTGTTAAAAACCCTCCCCACTACGGTAAGTTTATTTTAAGGCATCTTTAAAAAAAAGTTGGGAAAATATTATTTTTTATAAGAACTTTAATTTAAATGATTCTTAAATATGTCGTGTATTTTTCTACTTTTTATTGATTTTTATTGGCGGGGGGGGGTTCTCATTCATAATAATGGGAACTCCAACTTACGGAGTTCCCATTATTATGAATGAGAAAATATTGTACCTTGGTTGGCTGCCCAGAGCCATGTGACTACAGCTCCAGCCCTGCGCATGTCCTGACATGCACGCGCTCCGATGCGTAGGAGTGAAGGCCTCCTGCTCGGAAGTTCGAGTGGGCGCAGCAGCAACAGGTAAGTTTGCAGTATTTTACCTTTTTTTTTAGTTTGCCCATGGGAAGACCTCTATCGGAATTTCAGGCCCATTACATCGCCGAGGAAATCTCACAGAAAGCCGGCGCGAATTAGAAATTGGTAGGCTGGGTGGTTAGTGTGCAGCGATTTCAGTGGCTAGAAAACTATGGGCAGAGCTCCGAACCCGGGACCCAGCATTATCCCATTGTGTCTGTCACAACGTAACTGCAAGCAGCTTTTTATAATTAAAAGTGAGATAAGAGAAATCAACAACGTTTCCAGATATTGGGCGAGAGTGAGTGTTGAGATCAGTGATTGAGCGCACTGTGCTGGGTGTTTGAAGACCAGTCCCTCAAAACTGCCACCAAGCTCGTGGTCTACAGGGCTGTAGTAATACCCGCCCTCCTGTATGGGTCAGAGATATGGACGATGTACAGTAGACACCTCAAGTAGCTGGAGAAATACCACTAACGATGTCTCTGCAAGATCCTACAAATCCCCTGTGAGGACAGACTCACCAACATTAGCGTCCTCGACCAGGCCAACATCCCCAGCATTGAAGCACTGACCACACTTGATCAGCTCCGCTGGGCAGGCCACATTGTTCGCATGACTCCCAAAGCAAGCGCTCTACTCGGAACTCCTACACGGTAAGCGAGCCTCAGGTGGGCAGAGGAAACGTTTCAAGGACACCCTCAAAGCCTCCCTGATAAAGTGCAACAGAACCACTGACACCTGGGAGTCCCTGGCCAAAGACCGCCCTAATTGAATATGGAAGCAGGGAGGTCTTAATGCAGTTGTACAGGGTCTTAGTGAGGCCTCACCTGGAATATTGTGTTCAGTTTTGGTCTCCTAGTCTGAGGAACGACGTTCTTGCTATTGAGGGAGTGCAGCGAAGGTTCACCAAACTGATTCCAGGGATGGCTGGGCTGTCATATGAGGAGAGACTGGATCAACTGGGCCTTTATTCACTGGAGTTTAGAAGGATGAGAGGGAATCTCATAGAAACATATAAGATTCTGATGGGACTGGACAGGTTAGATGCGGGAATAATGTTCCCGATGTTGGGGAAGTCCAGAACCAGGGGACATAGTCTTAGGATAAGGGGTAGGCCATTTAGGACTGAGATGAGGAGAAACTTCTTCACTCAGAGAGTTGTTAACCTGTGGAATTCCCTGCCGCAGAGAGTTGTTGATGCCAGTTCACTGGATATATTCAAGAGGGAGTTAGATATGGCTCTTATGGTTAAGGGGATCAAGGGGTATGGAGAGAAAGCAGGAAAGGGGTACTGAAGGAATGATCAGCCATGATCTTATTGAATGGCGGTGCAGGCTCGAAGGGCCGAATGGCCTACTCCTGCACCTATTTTCTATGTTTCTAAGTGGAGGAAGTGTATCCGGGAGGGCACCAAGCACTTCGAGTTTCATCGCCGAGAGCATGCAGAAATAAAGCGCAGACAATGGAAAGAGCGTGCGGCAAACCAGTCCCACACACCCCTTCCCTCAACGACTATCTGTCCCACCTGTGACAGGGACTAGATTGTTCAGCCACCTAAGAACTAATTTTAAGAGCGGAAGCAAGTCTTCCTCGATTCCAAGGAACTGCCTATGATGATGATGATGTGAAGGGTGGGAGTGAGTGAGCGCACTGTGCAGGGTGGGAGTGAGTGTAGAGAGCAGTGAGTGAGTGTGCTGTGAGAGTGGGAGTGAGTGAGCACACTGTGCAGGGTGGGAGTGAGTGAGCACACTGTGCAGGGTGGGAGTGAGTGTAGAGAGCAGTGAGTGAGCACACTGCAGGGTGGGAGTGAGTGAGCACACTGTGCAGGGTGGGAGTGAGTGTAGAGAGCAGTGAGTGAGCACACTGCAGGGTGGGAGTGAGTGAGCACACTGTGCAGGGTGGGAGTGAGTGTAGAGAGTAGTGAGTGAGCACACTGTGCAGGGTAGAAGGGAGTGAGCACACTGTGCAGGGTGGGAGGGAGTGAGTAAACTGTGCAGGGTGGGAGTGAGTGTACAGAAAGTTCTCCCTTTCATGTTACGGTACATGTGGGATCTACGGGATAAATTCAGCGAAGGTGCTCTCCCAACCACAGGAGCACAGAACACAGAATCGGTTGTGGAGGGGAGTGCACATGATTCACACAAAAGCTGATTTTCTGCTCATAGATTTTAATGACCAGAATTCCCCGATCCATTTTGCCATCAATGGGACTCAACAATGGGAGTGTAATCTGTCTGAATTCACCCTTCTTACTTCGGAAAGGAAAATGACACCAGCCTGAGGAGAGCAGGACACCACTCATTCCCCAGGGGCAGTATTCCAAACTCCAGCGCCCACACATCATTAAACTCACCCATAAAATCGCCTCTGTAATTTTACACCTGCCTAAATGGCCTCATTTGATGATCCTTCTAACATATCACCCTCCTCACAAATGTAATTGTTTTTTTAATAAATACTGCATCCCCCCGCCCCTCCATTTTTGTCCCCCTCTCTATCCAGTCTGGAAACCCTGTAACCAGGAATGTTGAGCTGCCACTTCTGCCCTTCTTTCAGCCATGTCTCCGTAATAGCTATAATACTCGCAAGTGTCTATCTGTGCCCTCAGCTCATCCGCCTTATTCCCTAGACACCTTGCATTGAAGTATGTACCATTTAGCACTGCCAAACTCCCTTCTTGTCTATTTTCTAGCCTTTGTTTCCTCTGCTTTCCAAACTCACTTACTAATTTTTTGCCTTCCAATTCCAGCTTTGCTTCTCTCCCTTCTGAAATCACTCTTCGGTTCCCATCCCCCTGCCAAGCGAATTTAAACCTTTCCCAACAGCACTAAAAAATCCCCCCACCCACCGCGCCCCCACCAACAGCAATGAGATAATGAATGGATTATTTGTTTTAGTGATGTTGGTTGAGGGATAAATATTGGCCAGGGAGAACGCCCTGCTTTCCTTTGACTAGTGCCCTGCGATATTTTACCTCCATCCGAGAGCGCAGACAAAGCCATTGAAAACCAGACAAGGGAACTTAATGAGATGACATGCAGGCTGAAAATAAAGAGGCATTATTTATTATTTTTACTAATAAAAGTCTGGGTTTAAATATTCCAGGACATACCCATAAACTCAAACGATGAGCGGTGTTGATCCAGATCACTGTTGGCTGGATTGTCAGATCCAACATGTTTGTCGTTCTCCAAACGAAACCGCACTTGTGCAGGAATTTTTGGTGGAACGGCGATCGGGATACATTCAGTAATGGAAAGGAAAGGGTTTTTAACATCAGACTGGGACACAAACAATGTCTGGTGTTACAGCATGGAGCAGCTGGAAGGATAGACTGACAGGTGAGATATGTTTATAGGTTACACAGATCTCCTGTTTCACAGTCCCGTAGGAATTTTCTATTGGCTGCTAGAAATGTTGAAACTGCAGATATGTGCAACTGGTCAAAAATTGACTCAGTGCTTGAATGTGCAGAGGGGAGTGAGCCATACCGACAGACTCAGCTTCTATTGCCACCCTGTGTAGCAGTTTCAGCCGTGGCTCAGTGGATAGCACCCTCGTCTCTGAGTCAAAAGGTTGCGAGTTCAAGTCCCACTCCACAGACTAACCCACTCCACAGACTTGATGCATAACCCAGACTGACACTTCATTGCAGTGCTGAGGGAGTGCTGCACTGTCGGAGGTGCCATCTTTCGGTTGAGAAGTTAAACGGAGGCCCCATCTGCTCTCTCAGGAGGAGGTAAAATATCCCAGGGCACCATTTCAAAGAAAAACAGGCAGGTGCTCACTGGTGTCCTGGCCAATATTTATCCCTCAACCAACATCACTAACACAAAATCCATTCATTATCTCATTGCTGTTTGTGGGAGCTTGCTGTGCGCAAATTGGCTGCTGCTGTTCCTATATTATAACAATGACGACGCTTCAAAAGTACTTCATTGGCTGTAAAGCTCTTTGGGACATTCCAAGATCAAGAAAGGCGCTATATAAAATGCTAGGAGTAGCCTGCCAGCATGCACTAATGGGAACTTTAACAGTAATTCAATGGTTCTGTAGCTGCGATTGTGTGCGCACTAAGTCCGTGCAGCAGAGCTGGTAATCTTTGCCACTGGACCAAGACCTAGCTCTGTCAAGCCCATGTGGTGGCTGCGGTGCAATGGCCACCATACGTTAAAAAAGTCCATGCACAAGCGTCTTCCACCCTTCAGGATGTAGTTCGGGATCTGGAATATCATTGAAACACCTGTGAACTCATCCGTTTTCAGCATGGAAGCAAGTCATCCTCGTTTCGAGGACTGCCTATGATGATGATCTCTCCCCCCCATACAGAGAATTTATCAAGAGTCCAGCTCCCAAAACCCAGGTGAAATTTCCAGCTTTGGGACTAGGGTTGCCAACCCTCCAGGAATGACAGTTTAATCTCCGGAACATTGCTGTGAGCAACACCGGGAGAAAAATCATGCAGGCAATAAAAATACTGTTTATTCAATTTCCTTTGAGCACTTTAGTTTCAGTTATAAAATATAATGGGGGTAAAATTCGATAGCACCCTGTTTGGGGTGTTAACGTTTGAAAGTTTGAAAAGTTAGTGCCAGGTGCCAACGATTGCTAACTTCTGCTAAACTGGGCTTTAGTGCCCCTAGAAGGCAGGATGGTAAATGAGGTGCTAATGACCTCAGTGGGGTACTCCAGGGGAGCTAATTGCGGAGCGCTACCCAATTTCAGCTGACTTATATTCAGCAATCCTCCTTTCATCCTTCGCACTGGTTGATTCCAGCTCTTAAAGGGGAGTTAATATCAATCTGCAGCTGCTCATTTTCAGCATTGCTGCACTTGAGTGAGACCTCTGCGCTAATGAGAGAACTTTGTGGGATGGCTGGTGGAAATCCTGCTGCAAAGGAGAGGACCAGGCACTTCAATAATGTGGTATTGGAGACATTGGTCGGGGCAATGGAGAGAAGGAGGGAATCACTGTTCCCTATATCTGGAAGGAGGCCACTACCACAGGTCTTCAAGGCAATGTGGAGAGAAGTGGCCGAGGAGAAGTCGGCCAGCACTGTTGTGGATCAAACCCGGATGCAGTGTTGCAAGATGTTCAACAACTTCAGTTGGGTGGTCAAGGTGAGTACATGTTTCCACACCTATATACCAACCTCTGAACCTCTGTCTGTGCAAACTGAGCAAACCACCACTCCCTCACCAAATATCTGCAGCTACTCAAACTCACATCCTCATTTCACACCTTGCCTACATTCACAGCTATTCAACGACGGCAGACATATCTCCCACATATATAGCCATAATCTTACTCACACAAGTTCCTTTCATTTGTAGGCCAAGATGGCATATAATAGGAGAAAACAGCAGAGGACTGGAGGGGGTGAACCTCAACTGTGGGGGTGAACCTCAATTGCAGGAGCTCACTGACCTGGAGGAGCGAGTGCTGCAGCTCATTGGCCTGCAGGTGGTGGGCGCCATGGCCCTTCTCCTTTTCTCATCCCACTTCCCTGTCAAACCAGAAGACTTTATCACTTTCCACCTCCTGATACTGCCTGCCCTCACCTTAAATCGAGTCTTGTGCCATTTATACTTTCAGATAATCAGCAACCAGATGTGCAGCCTATACCTGAGCCCTTCCCAGCACACTCAGGAAGGAGAAGAGGAGGAGGACCCAAGCACTGTGCCATTGCATCTCTCACCCACATGCTCCAGCTCAGAGACTGGCACTGTGTGATCCTTGAGGTTAGCTTAGCAGGGGGGTCTGCACTGGGTGATGCACCAGGACCTAATGGACTGCAACAAGGTCAAGGGGAAAGATACATCAGGAGCCAGCTCCCCGGGGGGACGAGTTCTGTGCGAATTCTGCTGCACAGGACTGAAATGAGGACCTCGATGGGGAAGCATTCACAAGAAGGGTGATGGTCATGCACCCCAACATGATGGCGAGGGTACTCGAGAGCCTCTCTGCTATGGTAAGGAGCGTGGAGGAGTCCACCTCCAACAATGCACAGAGCTCTGCGCACACCATGGAGCCCATAATTTCCGGTCTGCAGACAATGGTGGACCCCCAGAGAGACTGTGCAGATCCAGAGCTCATGATGCATGTCATGGGTGATGTGGTTGCTTCTATTGCAGCACAGGCGGAAGCAATGCAACGTATTGGTGCGTAATGCAGACAATGGTTGTGGGATTGAATCTCAGTCTGCTCTCATGCAGTCTCAGCATGCCACACGATATCTTGGTGCTGTCATGCACTCAATGACTGCTGGCATCAAGTCTTTAACAGCACTTCTCCAGCCGACTCGCGACTGAAACATGACAGCTGAAGATGTCGTGGTCAGCGGCAGGCAGTAAGTTGGGGGGGGCGTGATTGAATTTATCTTCTGGGGTGGCAACGGGCTGCTGAGCACAGCAATGACATCATCATCACCTGTTAGCGGCTCCATAATCCCCCTGCAGGAGGCGCTGTTCGCGCCGCACCCAGGTGAAAACTTATTTGCGGGCGCTAACAGGAAGCATAAAGTATCTGAATTTCACCCCATTGGAGATGGGAGAAAAAGGCTGTTTAACCGACAATTATCCAATTAGGAATGAAAATTCTGTTGCTTTCCAATTGCCTGGTAAGGCGGGGAACCCGAAGGATAGGCAGATTGGGTGACCAATCATGGAACGGGTTGGTTGGAACCAAGTCATATGATAATCTCCAGGAATACCTCCATCCAGAGTTAGAAACCCATTTGGGACGGAGCTAAATGCACACCCCAGGAGGTCCAGAGAAAGAAGTTTCTGTGCGGGGGGGGGATCTTCTTACAGTTGTTGTAATATTACAGAGGCCATTTTATGGGTGGGTTTAATGATGTGTGGGTGCTGGAGTTGGGAATACTTTCTCAGGGGAATGAGTGGTGGCGTGGTCTCTACAGCTCACTCCCACCCTACACAGTGTGGTCACTCACAGCTCACTCACGGAACTCTTCCCATTGTTTTCTAGCCATTGAAATGCCCACTCCCATCTTCCTCTCTTCCCCTCTCTCACTCTGTTAAATTCAGAATTGCGCTCCGTGGCGGTATTCGCAGCCAGGCAACCCGGAAACTCCCTGGAGAAATACCACCAACGATGTCTCCGCAAAATCCTGCAAATCCTCTGGGAGGACAGACGCACCAACGATAGCATCCTCGATCAGGCCAACATTCCCAGCATTGCAGCACTGACCACACTCGATCAGCTCCGCTGGGCAGGCCACATTGTTCGCATGCCAGACACGAGACTCCCAAAGCAAGCGCTCTACTCGGAACTCCTTCATGGCAAACGAGCCAAAGGTGGGCAGAGGAAACGTTACAAGGACACCCTCAAAGCCTCCCTGATAAAGTGCAACATCCCCACCGACACCTGGGAGTCCCTGGCCAAAGACCACCCTGAGTGGAGGAAGTGCATCCGGGAGGGTGCTGAGCACCTCGAGTCTCATTGCTGAGAGCATGCAGAAACCAAGCGCAGGCAGCAGAAAGAGCGTGCGGCAAACCAGTCCCACCCACCCTTTCCCTCAACGACTATCTGTCCCACCTGTGACAGGGACTGTGGTTCTATTGGACTGTTCAGCCACCTAAGGACTCATTTTTACAGTGGAAGCAAGTCTTCCTCGATTCCGAAGGACTGCCTATGATGATGCTGATTCTCGGTTGCATCATTTACTCAGAATGTGCCCCAGCCACACACGCCATTTCAACCACTTTCAGAAATAAGGGGGATTCAGAGAGAAAAGACGAAAACAGAAGCCAGAATTTTAAAAAAACCAGATGCTTGAAGTATATTTGAATTAGCGACATAAATATTGGAACACACAAGAATAACCTTTTGGAAATGAATGATGTCCGGGTTGGTGCTTTTACAGCAGAGAACCGAGTGGCCGCAGTTACTTTCGGAGCTAACGCTCATGTCTTTGAAATCAACTTAACTTAAAATACAACTCGCACAAAAATCCTGGTCCAATTGAAGTCATAGATATGATTTGCCCAAAAACATATCAATTCTGTCAAATAACTTTCAACCTAAATGAGATTTAGATTTACAATTTTCCAAACATTATCCCTGAAGGCACAAAAGTTTCGCCAATCCTTACCATTGCTACTTGAAACGGCAATGCAGCCGCTGCTCTGTAACTCGATGGACCAGATGATCTTTACCTGTCCATCATTGTTCGTATATTCGTAACTATGACTGAATTACATCCTTAAGAAATGTAAATCCGTCAAACAAGCAGCAACCATTAGTCAACTGAGAACATCCCTGCCGTTAACTTTCACCTTTCTGGGAACACAATCCTGTTGGGGAAGACAGAACTTTAATTCATTCATCTCATTTAAAAAAAAATAACACCAATTTTTCTTAAATCATTTATGTGGTTGAGGTGTTGAAACCCGCTTATTATTTTACCGATTTGGTCCTCAGTACAATCCGGTCACAAGATGCCCCCGGTTGTTCCCATAGTTACCATCCTGACGGCTATTCGCCGCCAAACTTACTCCAGTAAAACCAAGCTGCATTGACTGTTGTAAACCCAATATGACAAATCACAACCGCCTTAAATCTCCCAAGATTTTGGAGGCGCTACATTAAGTCAGAATTAATGTCCTGCACTGAAGTCGTTTCCTCAGATATAATCAGCATTCACATCCTGCGATAATTAGCACAATAGCTCCAGGTACCTTCATTACACTCCACACTAACTCCTTATCCGCCTCATTCAGAATTCCCAAGCGCGGCTGTACTCACAGCTGGGCGCCCCGGAAACTCCCTGCTGATCCATTGATCGGTACTTACACAGATTGTGCCCCAGCCACACACAGCCATTGGCATTACTGGCAGAAATAAGGGCGCCTCGGGGAGAAAAACCCAGCAGCTCGGAGCTGAAGTCAGATTTTAATAAAAAAACACAAACGCTTAAAATATTTGAAATAACCACTGGGACCCCGGAGTTTTCTCTTTCAGCTGCTCAGTGATTTGTGTACTTTCTATTGTTGATTCCACTTTGACACCAAGCTTGTCCGTTGTGATGGACTTGGGGCTGCTGGAGGGGGACTCGAACCCTTCTCCTCAGTCAGAGGGAGAAATACTGAGCCCGTGGTCAGCCTGCTCACCAATCCTCTGGGAAATGCAAACGTTTATTAAGTGTTTTAGATACAGGAATTGTGCAGGAAACACCTCGACCGGGCACATAAAACGTGCTGATCTCATGATAAACCCTTCAGGCAAAGTCTTACCTTCTCGAGTGCTTGGACAGTGACTCACATCAACGAAGTCCCTTTTAGAAATGAATGATGTCCGGGTCAGTGGTTTTACACACAGGGCCGAGTGGCCCCGTTACTTCCGGAGATAATCATAACCAACTTAACTTAAACTAAAACTCGCACAAAGACCCTGATCCAATTAAAGTCATTGATATGATTTGCCCCAAAAACATATCAATTCTGTCAAACAACTTTCAACCTAAATGGCATTTACATTTACAATTTTCCAAACATTATCCCTGAAGGCACAAAAGTTTCCCCAATCTTTACCGGTGCTACTTGAAGCGACAATGCCACCGCTGCTCTGTAACTATGACGGAATTATATCCTTTAGAAATGTAACTCCGTCAAAACGAGCAGCAACTGAGAACATCCCTGCCGTTAACTTTCACATTTCTGGGGAACACAATCCTGTTGGGGAAGACAGAATTTTAATTCATTCATCTCATTAAAAAAAAATATCAACTTTTGTTAAATCATTGATGTAGTTGAGGTGTTGAAAATCGCTTATTCTTTTATTTAATGCAAAAGCAAAATACTGCGGATGCTGGAATCTGAAATAAAAACAGAAAATCTCAGCGGGGCAGGCAGCATCTGTGGAGAGAAACAGAGTTAACGATGATGCTTCGTCAGAACTCTTTTACCGATTTGGTAGTCAGTACAATCCGGGCACAAGATGCCTCCAATTGTTCCCATGGAGACCATCCTGACGGCTATTCACCGCCAAACTTAATCCAGTAAAACCAGGCTGAATTAACTGTTGTAATTTCTTTAAACAGACATAGAAACATAGAAAATAGGTGCAGGAGTAGGCCATTTGGCCCTTCGAGCCTGCACCACCATTCAATAAGATCATGGCTGATCATTCACCTCAGTTCCCCTTTCCTGCTTTCTCTCCATACCCCTTAATCCCTTTAGCTGTTACGGCCATATCTAACTCCCTCTTGAATATATCTAACGAACTGGCATCAACAACTTTCTGCGGTAGTAAATTCCACAGGTTAACAACTCTCTGAGTGAAGAAGTTTCTCCTCATCTCGGTCCTAAATGGCTTACCCTTTATCCTTAGACTGTGTCCCCTGGTTCTGGACTTCCCCAATATCGGGAACATTCTTCCTGCATTTAATCTGTCCAATCCCATCAGAATTTTATATGTTTCTATGAGATCCCCTCTCATCCTTCTAAACTCCAGTGAATACAGGCCTAGTCGATCCAGTCTCTCCTCATATGTCAGTTCTGCCATCCGAGAATCAGTCTGGTGAACCTTCGCTGCACTCCCTCAATAGCAAGAACTTCCTTCCTCAGATTAGGAGACCAAAACTGAACACAATATTCCAGGTGAGGCCTTACCAAGGCCCTGTACAACTGCAGTAAGACCTCCCTGCTCCTATACTCAAATCCCCGAGCTATGAAGGCCAACATACCATTTGCCTTCTTCACTGCCTGCTGTACCTGCATGCCAACTTTCAATGACTGATGAACCATGACACCCAGGTCTTGCTGCACCTCTCCTTTTCCTAATCTGCTGCCATTCAGATAATATTCTGACTTCGTGTTTTTGCCCACAAAGTGGATAACCTCACATTTATCCACATTCTACTGCATCTGCCATGTATTTGCCCAGTCGCCTAACCTGTCCATGTCACCCTGCAGCCTCTTAGCGTCCTCCTCACCGCTCACACCGCCACCTAGTTTAGTGTCATCTGCAAACTTGGAGATATTACACTCAATTCCATCATCTAAATCATTAATGTATATTGTAAAGAGCTGGGGTCCCAGCACTGAGCCCTGCAGCACTCCACTAATCACTGCATGCCATTCTGAAAAGGACCCGTTTATCCCGACTCTCTGCTTCCTGTCTGCCAACCAGTTCTCAATCCACGTCAGTACATTACCCCCAATACCATATGCTTTGATTTTGCACACCAATTTCTTGTGTGGGCCCTTGTCAAAAGCCTTTTGAAAGTCCAAATACACCACATCTACTGGTTCTCCCTTGTCCACTCTACTAGTTACATCCTCAAAAAATTCCAGAAGATTTGTCAAGCATGATTTCCCTTTCATAAATCCATGCTGACTTGGACCGATCCTGTCACTGCTTTCCAAATGCGCTGCTATTTCATCCTTAATGATTGATTCCAACATTTTCCCCACTACTGATGTCAGGCTAACTGGTCTATAATTACCCATTTTCTCTCTCGCTCCTTTTTTAAAAAGTGGTGTTACATTAGTTACCCTCCAGTCCATAGGTACTGAGCCAGAGTCGATAAACTGTTGGAAAATTATCACCAATGCATCCACTATTTCTAGGGTCACTTCCTTAAGTACTCTGGGAAGTAGACTATCAGGCCCCGGGGATTTATCAGCCTTCAATCCCATCAATTTCCCTAACACAATATCCCGCCTAATAAGGATATCCTTCAGTTCCTCCTTCTCACTAGATCCTCGGTCCCCTAATACATCCGGAAGGTTATTTGTGTCTTCCTTCGTGAAGACAGAACCAAAGTATTTGTTCAATTGGTCTGCCATTTCTTTGTTCCCCATTATAAATTCACCCGAATTCGACTGCAAGAAACCTACGTTTGTCTTCACTAATCTTTTTCTCTTCACATATCTATAGAAGCTTTTACAGTCAGTTTTTATGTCCCCCTCTTAATTAAACTCTTTGTCCTCCTCTGCTGAATTCTAAATTTCTCCCAGTCCTCAGGTTTGCTGCTTTTTCTGGCTAATTTATATGCCTCTTTCTTGGAATTAATCCTTAATTTCCCTTGTTAGCCACGGTTGAGCCAGTTTCCCGTTTTATTTTTACTCCAGACAGGGATGTACAATTGTTGAAGGTCATCCATATGATTTTTAAAGATTTGCCATTGCCTATCCACCGTCAACCCTTTAAGTATCATTTGCCAGTCTAATCTAGCCAATTCACACCTCATAACGTCAAAGTTACCTTTCCTTAAGTTCAGGACCCTAGTTTCTGAATTAACTGTGTCACTCTCCATCTTAATAAAGAATTCTACCATGTTATGGTCACTCTTCCCCAAGGGGCTTCGCACAACAAGATTGCTAATTAGTCCCTTCTCATTACACATCACCCAGTCTAGGATGGCCAGCTCTCTGGTTGGTTTCTCGACATATTGGTCTAGAAAACCATGCCTAACACACTCCAGGAAATCCTCCTCCACCGCATTGCTACCAGTTAGGTTAGCCCAATCAATATATAGACTAAAGTCGCCCATGATTACTGCCATACCTTTATTGCACACATCCCTTATTTCTTGTTTGATGCTGTCCCCAACCTCACTACTACTATCCACTCCCTCTACCACCAGCGTATCATGGCTGTAGTGTGCACAGGATGCTGCCCTACATTGGCTACCGGTCCGGCAGTGCTTGTGTCCCTCCACGGTCTCACCCCTCCCTTTCTCTGTAACCTCCTCCAGCCCTACAACCCTCCGAGATATCTGCACTCCTTCAATTCTGGCCTCTTGCACGTCCTTGATTTTAATGACTCCACCATTGGTAGCCATGCCTTCAGCTTTGAAGGCCCCAAGCTCTGGAATTACTTGCCTAAACCTCTCCACCTCTGTATCCTTCCTTAAGACGCTCCTTAAAACCTACCTCTTTATCTGCCCTAATATCTGCTTATGTGGCTCAGTGTCAAATGTTGTTTTAGGATGCTCCTGTGAAGCACTTTGGGACATTTTACTATGTTAAAGGCGCTATATAAACACAAGTAGTTGTTGAGAGAGCTACCAACTGACCCAAGGCTAACACCTAAATGGCAGAAAAATCCTCCCCAGCCCCAATACTGCCGTCACCTGATCCCCTACACTCAGACTTCCTTCCCGACTCAAAGTCCAAGTTTAATCCATACTAACCGATACTGGAACTGTGAGGGTACAATTATGAGTAAAGACTGAACTGGCTGATGCTCTTTTCTGTAGAAAAGCGAAGGCTGAGAGGTGACCTACTAAATTATGAGGGGGTTCAATAGGGTAGACACAGAGAAGATGTTTCCACTTGTGGGAGAGTCCAAAACTAAAGATCATAAATATAACAGTTACCAATCTATCCAATAAGGAATTCAGGAGAAACTTCTTTACTCAGTGACTGATTAAAATGTGGAACTCGCTACCACAGGGAGTGGTTGAGGTGAATAGCATAGGTGCATTTAAGGGGATAATAGATAAGCAGCAGGGAGAAAGGAATAGAAATATATGCTGATAGAGTGAGAGGAGGCATGTGTGGAGCATAAACCACTCTGTGTTTCTGTGCTGTAAATTCTATGTAATTCTATTTCAAAATAATTCATCTCATCTTTACTTCCACTTTGGTGGTGCCTGCACTCTGAGCCTTGGTATCTCATCTATACATATACACACACACATAAAAATGTTTCAAATGGCCAATATGTAGGAATTTAAAACGACCACAACGTTATAACAGCACTGCACCAGATACTTGCAAGGTATTCACAATGATCTCTTCCTAAAGTAGCAACATCATCTCCATAGCAGCCATTTCAAGACAGGCTTTTAACCCCTAAAATGCCAAATTAAATACATGTAAGGTTGGCTGCTAAATGACAGTGATTGCTTTGCTTTTCGGCACACAGCAAGGGAGGAAAGCAGAATTTCAGTAAATACTGCTGAGTACTTGGTCACCGTCACAGGTAGTCGAGAGGGAGAGACAGAAAGGGGGGGGGGGGGTCTAGAACCAGGAAAATAGATACAGTGAACCAGATAGAGTTAAACAGAGAGTGGGGGTCTGGAGAGTTACACAGAGAAATGGAGAAAAGGTTTTAAAGGCAAGCGACTGGAAGGGACAGATACACAGACATGGTGATACAGGGGAGATATGTAGAGATAGGGAGACCAGGGTGGGAGGGAGAGGAATGGAGAGTCAGTCGGCATGAATCACTTCTTGTTTATCATTTATGAGTGAATGTGAAACGAAAAGAGAGGCAGGCCATCTGACTGCCCGAATCTGCTAAAGCGGCGGGGATTAGGAGAGAGCACAGCACTCTCTCTATCTTTCCTAATCGGATAAACCACAGGCTGATGTTCTCTCTCCATTGCGCCTGCATCGTACGAGAGCTGTCTGCCTGCTCTTGCTCTTCCACAAACTTCTCGTTTCTCGAATATCCCCAGTGTGGAGGGGGGAACAAATACAAATAATAATCATCATCATAATAATTTAGCTGTGGATATCCTGGATCCGTGTCCCCTTGACTGCTAGAAACGGTGAGTGTTGTTCCCGGGCAGAACGCTCCGAGGGGATTTCTTCAGCAATGCACCAGGTGGCTGAGCATTTGGTGGTTTGATGTTATCATTCTGTATTGTGTTGTTGTGGCGAGGATCAGCGGGGCCCGGCACCGACTGATGGCGAGGGGTGTTTGTGCTGCTTCCTCTGCCAGTTCTTAGCTTTGAAACTGTAGAACAACAAGCACCATAACCACAACAATTCATGTTTGCTTTGAGCCGAGGTGCAGTCTGTTGAGAGACGGGCTGTGTGTGTGTGTTGTGCGCGGGGATGTTATCAGCAGGTAAGCGGCCTGTTGCTTTCACAAATGGATCAGCTCGGTGGCATGTTTAGACTTTAAAATACAAAAATTGGTTAAAAACAGCCCCCTCCCTCTTGGAATAGGTCTGGTTTGTCTCGGGTTGGTGGCTCGGTCAACCCCCTCTTTAAAAGGGTTGTGCACAGATAGAATTAAAAGCAAGTCTGTCTGTCATAGTGTGGGCCGGGAGGGGCTGCATTAGGCCAGAGAATGGAGGCTGCCTTCAAAACAAAAATCCTTGGCCGCCAGGACACAGAATCGCCATGAATAAGTCTGCATTTGTTGCTGACCCCAATCCACTCTCCCTTCCCTCTGCCTCAATCTCTCAGTGTCCAGCTCCTAATGTCCCTCAGTCCAGCCTTCCTGGCCCCATGTGCGGTTGTCTCTCCATCACAGTAACCTTATTCATTTCTCTCTCTCTCTGATGCTCCATCCCTTCCCTGACAGAGCATTGGATTGTTCCACGCGAACACACTCGAACCCTGACACTGGCCATATTCTATCTTGTCCCCAATGTTTCTGTCTCGCACACACTGATTCTGCCTCACATCCCCAATGAATTTCCCGGCCTGTTCTATACTGCGTGAGTACATTAACTGCGCACACACACACTGAGACACCACCCTTACACACACACACACATACACACCACCCTGACACACACACACACACACACTGAGATACACACCACCCTTACACACACACCACCCTAACACACACACACACACACACACTGAAATACACACCACCCTTACACACACACCACCCTAACACACACACACCCTACCCTGACACAACACCACCCTCACACACACACTCTACCCTGACACACACACCACCAACCTGACACAACACCACCCTCACACAAACACACCACCCTCACACACACACCACCCTGACACACACACCACTCTGACAAACACACACACACCACTCTGACACACACCACACTGACACACACACACACGCACGCACCACCCCGACACACACACACCACACTGATACCAATGCTAATTAGTTACCCTGTGTGTCCAGTACCCTTTCCCCCCCGTATTCCCTTTGTAACTCATTTCGAGCTGTCCATTCTGCTCTTTATAACACGTTATCTTCAACCTATCAGCATATTTCATTTCTTTAAATATAATTAATGGGTGGGTGGAGAGCACTAAGCATATACTTGCATCTGCTTTCTCATTTTCTCTCCTTTTCTCCCCTCCTCTTTTGAAGGTCCAGACTCCAGCCGTGGTAAATTTCTGTAAATGCAGTCAGTGCTCTGGCCCCTTGCCCAGGTGGCCATTATTAGATTAGCCATGACTTTACTGAATGGCGGAGCAGGCTCGAGGGGCCAAATGGCCGACTCCAGTTCCTATTTCTTATGTTCTTATTCACCTGTGGGCTGTGACTGTAGGGGTGAATATAATCCCCAAAACACCCACTTCCAGGTTTAAGGTAGGCGGGACAAGGGGTGGGCAGCCAATCCAGTCCCAGGAAGCGGGTTGGCAATTTAAATATTTGATTGAACCTCTGATTTAACGTGCGTTGCAGCTTTAACCCTGGGCGGCTGGGTTTCTCAGGCCTTGGGAAACCTGGCACCTGAAGGGAGGCGAGGACAGATTCGGGGAGAAGGTAAATGCAGGAATGCTTCCCCTGGCCCAATAAGCTCACCCCCCCCCCCCCCGATACAAAGACCCCCAGGGTCGGGGATCGGATCTACCTGCTCCTGCGGCCTACCCCGGAGCTAAAACGCCACCGCACGGGGGGGAAATCCGGGTTCCCCATCCAAAACTCTGTCTCTCCCCCCCCCACCTACTCCCCCCACCCCCCCGGCCATCTATGTTAATATAATATCCAGGCCTATGTGTCAGGAGAGCTATTTACCCATGGACGGGGATCACAGTTAAATCCATTTGAGTCCACCCAACGTCCATAGATATGAACTTGCCATGGTTGATCAGTGGGCAGCGATCAAGAACATAAGAAATAGGAGCAGGAATAGACCATTTGGCCCCTCGAGCCTGCTCCGCCATTCAATAAGATCATGGCTGATCTGATCTTAGCCTCAACTCCACTTCCCTGCCCGCTCCCCATAACCCTTGATTCCCCTGCAGTTCAAAAATCTGTCTGTCTCCACCTTAAATTCAATGACCCAGCCTCCACAGCTCTCTGGGGTTGAGAATTCCAAAGATTCACGACTCTCTGAGAGAAGAAATTCCTCCTCATCTCTGTTTTAAATGGGCGCCCCCTTATTCTGAAACTATGCCCCCTTAGTTCTAGATTCCCCCATGAAGGGAAACATCCTCTCTGCGTCTACCCTGTCAAGACCCCTCACAATCTTATGTTTCAATATGATCATCTCACATTCTTCTAAACTCCAAGAGTGACAGCTCTGGCTGGGTTATCTCTCTCAAGCCCAGGGTCACTCTGCCTAAAGGTAGAATCTGAACTGCCATTCCCATTGAGACCAGGATAGACAAGGGAATGGAATCTGGATACTTCTGGTCTATATGGCTCATTCCTACACCAAATTGTGGCTCTATCCACTCGGCTATTGGGATTGCTTCGCAACAAATTTTAATTCAGAATAACAGTGAAGAAGAGCTTTGAAAGGAAGCAACTGAGAGGGGACTTCATATGGGTATATGTTAGTAAACAGTATGGGGAAGATAAATCCAGAACATTACTTTAAGCTGGACCGTGATTGTAAGAGGGTACATGTTCAATCTCGCTAAAGGCAAATTTAGGACCAAACAACAGATGGGATGGAAGTTCAGATAGGATAGTCTAGGCGAAAACGTTTGAACCATTTAAGAAACAGGAGGATGCTGTGGTGGGAAGACTGTAGGGTATTTCTGCATGGACAAGCTGAACAAGATGACCCGAATGGACAAGATGGCTTTTCTCATCTTAAATGATTCTAAATTCACGAGCTTTATAACTCCTTGGGGGAGAAATTCGGCCGCGCCTCAGGCGGAACGGTAATTTTAGCGCCTTGCAAAGGTTTGCGCCCTCCGCCCAGAAATTCATCAGAATCGGTCGAAGAGCTGACCAGGGGTGCTAAATTAGCCGTTGCACACCAGAGCTGGAGGGGGTTCCAATAACGAAAGTTTGGTCGGTACACGTCACGGGCCCGTTGCGCATGCGCGGAACTCCGAATCAGATCACGGGAAAAGCCGAGTCTTAAAGGCATGGCGTGGTTTTCAAAATCACTTGTTTTCAACCTGTACTGTTATGTCTGTCTGCCGCTGCAAACTCAAAGGCTGACACACCGTGCTGTGTGTAAACGTTGCACTGACTGACCTCCGAGGGAAGCGCTTCCTCATCCCTTTAAGTAGCCGCCAGTTAACGACTCTGCAAGCCTGGACCCACTGTTTTTCTACATGTTGCTATTGGCGGCCGCCAATTGAGGCAGCTGCACCTAATTTATTGACTGGGGTGCAAGCGTAGGCATTGCACCAGGAGTACGTCAGGACCAACGCGATCGTCAGCAGCCAGGCGCTAATGCTTTGCGTCCCCTGTGAGCCTCTAATGAATTTTTGGTTGGGGCGCTAAAAGCTGTGCTGCCGGTTGGTAACCTCTTACGTTCCCATTAACGCCCCCTCCGGCCGCTAACTGAGACATTTGGCATTGAAAATCGAGCCCCTGGACTTCCTCTACTAAACGAAACACTGTGAAACTGAACCATTTGGATGGCAAGATCTCAGTTTAGGCTGCTGCTCTGTGTTAGGTTAGTTGATCTGAACTGAGATGGGTGTAGGGCATGCTGCAATTGGTCTCGATGCCCCTGGTTTAGAGAGGGAAAAAAAAAGACAAGATTGCTGCCGAGTGACATGACTTGTGTGGGTAGTGGGTAAGGACACAAATGACTTGCTGACACTCAAGCGTGACTTGGGAGCCAGAACTAGAGTGTGGCTGGGACCTGTGAAGTGCATGTCATTTACTTCAGGAGTGGTGGGAGATTTTTTTGCGGTGGGGGGGTGGAAGAGGGGGCAGTGAGGAAGGAGGACTAGCATACTTACCCATAACTTACCATTTCTTCTTTATATTGGTTCTCATCATGACAGAGTGTCTCTTCAGCATGGCTACCTACAGTCGAAGACTATCTGACCATTCCTTCGAGGAAACGCAGAACTCAGCATGTCACAACACTCTGGAACCAGATTGTTTCCCTTTTCTGAAAAGTTCTTCCGATACTCTATTCCCCAGAAGGGGCAGCGTGGAGGAACGGCAAACAGAATATCAGGAAATGAGGAAGACTTTCAGCAGCATCGTCACTCCAAGAAACTCGGCTGAAACGGACGCGAGGTGTCCTCTTCATCCATCATGTTTCACACCGCAAAATAATTTCACTGTGATCCCCTTGTGTGGCTGCTTCCAAATGGGAACCATCCCCCATCCCAACCATGTCTCCAAATCCCCAATATTTCAGGATGAATCGAAAATCCATGCCAACAGTCACACTAACACCAACTCAGCCATGAGAAGGGACACAGACACAATGCTATATGAAGATGCAAACTTGGGAAGATTGCAGGCCAAGGTGATGTACAGGAGTTGCTCAGACATCATCTGTGGTTATAAAGAGAATTGCTATCACGACAATGCCATGCACAGTCAGACTACTGCTGCACATCAAGTTACTATGCCTGGCAGAGGCTATGGTGTCATTCCTCAAGAAGAAATGGTGCCTAAAGACTCTGGTCAGAGGATTGTGATCAATATTTCAGGGAGTGAAACTGACACTGGGCATCAGGAAAACGTCGGAGAAAGTGAGCTTCAAGTCAATAGTATAGTCAATAATGTGTGTAGTCCCATGCATCGGGGCCATTTCATGCTTACAGAGAGATCTCCCAATTATCCAGGTGTCATGTTTGTCCAAGAATCTGGTAGACAACATCAAGGCTATAGTATGACAGGGAATGAAGCAATCACCATGGATCAGGGTAATGTGGCGTATAGGGAAGGAGCTGCCATCCATCAAGACAATTTAGTGGGCAATCACACTTGTACTGGGCTCCAAAACCATATGATACCTGACCTGAGGATACCAGATACCACTCCTGCTTATTGCCATTCTCTGCCAATCCCAGCTATCCATTTTTTTCCAAGGCTAGTCACGTCTGTCAGTGAATCTGGAACAGAAAATGTTGTTGATGCATGTTGCGATCGACTGCCAGTTTCGGGTATTCTGACATTCCCACGGTTGGTGTCTTCAGTGAGTGAATCCAGGTTGGATGCGAGGCATCTTCTAAAATACCATGGAACCCTAGGCAATGAAGCTATCCCTGGTGTGATTAACAGGAATCTTCACAAAACCTCAGATGGAAAAGAAGCGAAACTAGAAAAGGTCTCTCATCCTTTGCTGCAGAACAAGCAAAACGGTAATGTGGGTGCTAGAACACGAGACATATGGACTATGACTTCGATAAGAGACCTGACCCTTAGCTTTCATCATCAGCTGGAACATAAAAATGCAGAGATACAGACCTCGTTGTCAGTTGACTGCAAGTCAGTAGGCACCAGCCCCATGTATTCATCTGATAGCTGCCTGGTCCATATGTTCCCCGAGGTGAGCCTGGAAGAGAACCAGCTGATTCAGGAGTCCCCAGTCCGCGAAGTAAAATGGGACGATGAAGGGATGACATGGGAAGTCTACGGAGCCTCTGTCGATCCTGAGGTCCTTGGGCTGGCTATACAGAAACATCTGGAGATTCAGATAGAACAGCATGAAAAGGACAAGATGTCCACAGCTGACAAGACAGTGACGCAGTTGGATCCTCACATTGACAGAACATGTGTGGTGGAAGAGCCAGCAAAAGGGAAGAGACATTTGCCAGGTTTTAGGAATTTTATGACCACTCTAAGGCATCCTACATGTTGTGTGCATTCCAGTACTGCAATAGACTGAATAGCTTTGCCCACGGCAAGAGTGCCGATCACATCATTTTCAGGGGACGGTCCTTGTCAGCCGTATTCGTAAAAGATAAATCCAGTTCTGGCTTTTCCCTAAACATAAGGCTGATTCATAAATGTCAGAAATAATTATTTAGCAAGTGTATTTTTTTTTTAAATAAATGGAAGGTTCTTTCAACATATTTATCAGGGTAGCTGAATGAGAGGGTAGTGTCTTCAGAAAATCTAAGATATCTTTTGCTAGAAAATTATAATTACTGATATGGGTGTCGGAAGGTGGAGGTTAGGTACATGTGTGGGTACAGGTATGGAGTGCTCAGGTAGGGGAAGATGTAGGTAATGCTGGTGTAAGAATATTGGGGATAGGGACAAAATTATATCTTTTGCTTAATGCCTTTAACTATCATGCTTTGCATTGCCTAAAAGCTTGGTAGAGGCAGAAACCCTCATCATATTTAAAAGATACTTGGATGTGCACTGAAAGAGCAGTAACCTACAGGGCTACGGACCTAGTGCTGGAAGGTGGGATTAGGCTGGGTAAATATTTTTTGACCGGAATGGACATGATGGGCCAAATAGCCTCCTTCTGTGTCATAGTTTTCTATGATTCTATGATGTTTCTTTTTTCGCTGCAGTGAAAGTATACGAACATTTGACTACTTGCCAAACATATGGGGAGGTGAGACAGCTAGTTAGCAGAAAGCATAACAATGATCCTAAGATAATGATGGAAGCTGAACTCTGGCGAGCTAGCTAGTTGATTAATGTTAAATCTCAGGATGAGCTGGCCACCTGGGCGGGTCGTGTGAATAAGAACTCCATAGAATTATAAAATGATACAGCACAAATAGGGGGACATTCGACCCATCGTGTCTGTGCCGGCTCTTTTGGTAGAGCTATCCAAATAGTCGCACTCCCCTGCTCTTTCCCATTGCCCTGTAAATCTTTTCCCTTCAAGTATTTATCCAATTCTCTCCTAACGTTACTATTGAATCTGCTTCCACCACACTTTCAGGCAGCGTATTCCAGATCATAACAACTCGCTGTGTAAAAACATGTTTCCTCATCTCGCCTCTGGTTCTTTTGCCAATCACCTTAAGTCTGTGTTCTCTGGTTACCGACCCTTCTGCCACTGCAAACAGTTTCTCCTTGTTTACTCTATCAAACCATTCAGGAGTTTCAACACCTCGATCAAATCTCATGTTAACCTTCTTTGCTCGAAGGAGAACAACCCCAGCTTTTCCAGTCTCTCCACACAACTGAAATCCCACATCTCTGGTACCATATTAGTAAATCTCTTCTGCACCCGCTCTAAGGCCTTGACATTCTTCCTAAAGTGTAGTGCCCAGAATTGGAGACAATACTTCAGCAGAGGCCTAACTGGTGTTTTATAAAGGTTTGGCATAACTTCCTTGCTTTTGTACTCTATTCTTCTATTAATAGGATCCATGTGCTCTTTTAGCAGCCTACTCTACTTGTCCTTCCACCTTTAAAGATTTGTGTATATTGTGTATACACCCCCAGGTCTCTCTGTGTTCCTGCACCCCATTTAAAATTGTATCAGTTAGTTCATATTGCCGCTTCTCATTCTGCCTACCAAAATGTATCACTTTACGCTTCTCTGTGTTAAATTTCATCTGCCATGTGTCTGCCTGTTTCACCAGTCTGTCTATGTCCTCCTGAAGTCTGTTACTATCCTTCTCACTACTTACTACATTCCAAGTTTCATGTCATCTGCAAACTTTGAAATTATGCCTTCAAGTCCAGCTCATTAACTTATATCAACAAGAGCAGGGGTCCTAATACTGACCCCTGGGGAACTCCACAACACACTTCACTCCAGTCTCAAAAACAACCACTCACCACTACTCTCTGTTTTTTGTCCCTTAGCTCATTTTGTATCCAAACTGCCACTGTCCCTTTAATCCCATGGGCTTTAATTTTGCCAACTAGTCTATTTGGTACTTGTGAAAGTCCATATACACATCAACCGCACTACCCTCATCGACCCACTCCGTTAAGTTAGTCAAACACAATTTGCCTTTAATAAATCCATGCTGACTTTCATTTATTAGCCCATACTTTTCCAAAGGCCGATTAATTTTTCCCCAGATTATCGGCTAACTTTTAACCCCCATAAACGAGTGAATTTGGGTCAGGTGAAAGGTTAAAAAGTTAAAAATGTGAAACAGGAACCCAACTCGCCGACTTCTGGTTTTGACGGAGGCGCGACGGAGCGGGCAACCAATCCACTCTCAGGGGGCGGGTCTGTCGTTGAAACCTTTTAAGGAGGCTGCGTGCCTTCATTTTAACAGTGCTTTTATTTTTACCCCTTGCTGGCCACGTTTCCTAAAACCTGACAGTTAAAATGGAGGCAAGAAGGGCTGGATCCATCAGGTCTTCATTGCACCACTTGTGGCCCAGGAGGAGCAGGAGTGTTCCCCCATCACAACAAGCTGACCTGTAAACCCCCCTCCACCCGCAACCACCATCTCCACCCCCTGACCACCATCTCTGCCCGCCGACCACCATCTCCGCCCCCCGACCACCATCTCCACCCCCCCGACCATCATCTCCACTCCCTGATCACCATCTCCACCCCCTGACCACCATCTCCGCCCGCCGACCACTATCTACACCCCCCCCAAACCACCATCTCCACCCCCCGACCACAATCTCCACCCCCCGACCACCATCTCCACCCGCTGACCACCATCTCCGCCCCCCGACCACCATCTCCACCCGCTGACCACCATCTCTAGCCCCCAACCACCACCTCCACCCCCCGATCACAATCTCCACCCCTCGACCACCATCTCCACCCCCCGACCACAATCTCCACCCCCCGACCACCATCTCCACCCTCGACCACCATCTCCACCCCCCGACCACCATCTCCGCCCGCTGACCACCATCTCTGCCCCCCAACCACCATCTCCACCCTCGACCACCATCTCCACCCTCGACCACCATCTACACCCACCCAACCACCACCTCCACCCGTCGTCCAACATCTCCACCCCCCTGATCACCATCTCCGCCCCCTGACCACCATCTCCACCCCCCTGACCACCATCTCCACCCCCCTGATCACCATCTCCACCCCCCTGACCACCATCTCCACCCCCCGACCACCATCTCCCCTCCCTGACCAGCATCTCCACTCACGTTCCGCTGCATCTTTGTGCTGCAGATGTTCCTCGCCTGTCAATTTGGCTGGCTGTCGGGCGGGAAGGCTGGAGAAAAAAAACTTTAAAGACGTCCTGCAGTTAAAAATTGGTTTCTCATCCCATAACAACTCCCCCCAGCTCCGAATGGGCAACCCCGTGAATATCGGGCCCATAGTCTCTAGAAGTTGCCTCCCCCCCTTCCCCCCAACGATGTTAGGCTGACTGGCCTTTAGTTGCCAGATTTAACCCTTTTTTAAACATTTGCAATCCCCCAGTCCTTGCCACCACCCCCATATCCAAGGAGGATTGGAAGATTGTGGCCAGAGCCTCCACAATTTCCTCCCTCAGTAACCTAGGACCGGTGACTTTCCTACTTTGAGGATTGCCAACCTTTTGAGTATTTCTTCATTTATTTTTATCTTATCCAATATTGCTACTGCCTCCTCCTTTACTGATACATTGGCAGCATCCTCTTCTCTAGTGAAGGCAGATACAATTTAATTCCTCTGCAATGCCCTCTGCCTCCACAAGAATATCTCTATTCAGTCCCTAATCGGCCCCACCCTTCCTTTGATGAACTTTTTATTATTTCTTTGTTTATAAAAGACTTTTGGGTTCCCTTTGCATTATGGGGAGCGGGCAGGGATGTGGAGTTGAGGCCAAGATCAGATCAGCCATGATCTTGTTGAATGGTGGAGCAGGCTCGAGGGGTCAAATGGCCGACTCCTGATCTTATTTATTATGTTCTTATGTTCTACGTTAGCCGCTGATCGATTCACAAACTCTCTCTTTACCCCTCTTTCCCTTTTTTATCCATGGCACCCATTTGCAGGATGTTAAACTTGATATTATGCATGTCTTAGTTATGGGCCATATTAATGTCATCAGCCAATATGAACAAGAACACCCGAGGACTTTTGCAAATAAATTCTGGGGTTTTTGTAAATTGACACAGGCCCATGGTTTGGAGCCCCGTCTAGGGACTCTGAAGTCTTCAAACAGGCTTTTTTGTCTCAATTACACCCACAAAGAAAGAAAGACTTGGATTTATATAGCGCCTTTCACGACCACCGGACGTCTCAAAGTGCTTTACAGCCAATGAAGTACTTTTTGAAGTGTAGTCACTGTTGTAATGTAATGCAGTAAAGACCACCTTTGGCGTAAGTGGTAACAAAACAACTCCATGGATTAATATCTTGGAGGCTAAAATCCAGGCTTGGGGAACCCTAAAAGACCATGCCCAAGGTTTCACAGAAAAAAAAAGTATTCGGTGTGGAGGGGCCAGTAGGTTGGGGAAATAAGCGGAGGAACATGGTAAGCGATAGTCAAAACGACAGGTATTTCCGATATCAGAAAATGGGCTATAAAGCCGCAGAGTGCCAGGGTAATGTAACACATCCCCATCCCCGGCAGAGAAACACTGAGGGAAATTGGACCAAGACTGTCCAAAAACCAGGAGGAATTGAACAGAAATTAGATAAATGTTTAAGCTTTCTGACAACCCAACAGTTGATCAGACCGACTGTAATGTATTTGCTTCATGGGATCTTTGCTTTTGAATTCATAACAACACATTGCAAAAGGGATAACAATCACACTACACATTACCAGTTCATCCACCAGGCTCACAACCACCTGCCTCATCGTGGACACCCTGAACCCAACTGGCTGGGATTTTATTGAGTCTTGTGAACATCACGTGACTGGCTAAGCCACTCACAACTCAACAGCTCTACCAGCCAATGAGCATACTCACAGGTGCCTATATTACACCAACCAAGTGTCAATGGCTACCCCTTTGGCACTCATGGCGAGGAGAAGGGAGACCAATGACAAGTCCAGGACTATGGATTGTGCTCCTCAGACTGGGTGACCAATCTGTTCTATCTCTATTTGCCATACAATCAGTACGATAGTTAGAAAGAGCTGCCTTATTTGGTATTGGGTGAGCAGTGTGGGTGGGGGAGGTGGGAGCAGCGAACCTTCAACATTGTGTTCAGCTAGTTGATGCTTGCGCTTGTGAAACTGAGTATGCTCAGGACCACCAGTGATGCAGATATACGTTTGCCAATGAATCACCCCTCTGCGATATGCGGGTAACGTCTCCCTGGCAGGGAACCCATATTGCTCATCAAGGAAATGGGAAATATTGGTACACCACCAATGAGATGAACTTCATACACAGAGGCAGAAAGTGTCCACTAACATAGTCCATGGCATGTGTAACCCCCACCCCATCTCATGGGTTCAAGCTAGGGTCCCATTGGGTCGACCCGGTAACTGTAGTTGATCACAACATCACCAGACTGCAGATCCATGGGGGCTTGATGGAGGAAGCATTGCAACCTGTGATTTGATTCGGGAATTCCATTCCCCCTTTATCATTCAATCGTAAAAGCATCTTGGATAGAAGCGTTACCTCTCAGAAGCACCTGGTCACGGTGCAGGAGGATAACAAGGAAGTAGAGAAAGGTATACGGACCCTTGGGACTAAATCTTGGTGGGAGGATGCCTATAATATATGGATGAATCTCCATGGGCACGTTTAGTGTTATACAGCTTTCTGCTCATACAGGTCCTGGTCACCATATCATTGATAATTTCTACCTGCTGGATCCGCAGGTGGGTTTCTAAGTTAAAACAGAATGTGCGACGTGCCAAACCACCCTCGATTGGACCAAATTGATGAAATAGGTAAGGGTTCGAAGACGTGGCCCTCTCTCCCTCAAGGTGGGGAATGTATCTCTCAAGGTGGGAAATCTGTAAGAATATTGGGGATAGTAACAAATTGACATCTTTTGCTTAAAGCTTTTAACTATCATGCTTTGTAGGCTATGCTGATTTTTTTCACCAGAAATACTAGCTTCGACTAATTGGTGAACCTTATCACACACATAGTGAGATTAGACAGCTAGTCAATAGAAAAAGTATCTTAAGCTAATGATGGAAGCAGAGCTATGACGAGACAACCAGATGATTAACGTTAAATCTGGGGAGAAGTGACCACCTGGGGTTTTTGTAAAAAAAAACAGCCTCATAAATCTCTACAAGCAGATCTAGATAATCACCTAGAGGGAAAGTTTCCCCTAATTTTTGTTTTAAGTACGTGGTCCCTTTAACTGGGTGCGCGGCCCATTCAAGTTTTCGCGGTTTCTTCCCTGTAGAAGCCGGTGTGTAGCCTGCGCAGGTCCTCCAGACCGATGTGGCCATGCAGCCTAGCGGGAACATTGCCTGGAGGGTTTTGTGAGATATGACCCCATATGTGGGGGTGAGGGGATCTGGTTAGGGGGCTATAATAACCAACGTCTCCTAAACTCAGGGCTGTGGAAGTGGCAAAGACAACAAAATAGTTAGAGACAATGTTCCCGCTAAACTGCGCGGCCGTGCACAGTCATCTGCAAAGTCCAACCCAGGCTGTGCAGCGGCTTTTACATTGCAGGTACCACTCATGCGCAAAAATTTGAATGGGCCATGCAATGGGGGAGGCAGGTCACGTAGGAGGCAGTGCAGCTTTAGGGGACACTGATTAGAGGTCTACGGGACTATCTGAGAACAATCAAACAGGCAGAGAACCCGAGATGGCCACGTTACTAACTTCATTACGAACTCTGCCCAGCGATCAGTGGGTAATATGCTTTTCATCTTTGTATTCTCATTACTATTAATAGTGTGCGTCAGCATATTCTTGATGTGATTTTCAATAAACAAATCATTGACTACCATTTTGTGGCATCACATCCAAATCCATTACACTGTGTATTTGTATGTATGGGAGTATTACAACACAGCCTGAATGCCACTTGCAGACCACCTGTTCTTTACCTGTGACCCGCAACAGTTCTACCGCACCATGTGACCCTGGGTATCTACATGGGTCTGTCGGCTGTGAGATGTCACCTAGAATTCAGCATTGCTCATTCTCTGATTCCGTCAATGGGAGAAAGTAGTGGAACGCTGCGTGGAGCCGGTGGCATGGCTATCTCAATGCCCATAGAACAAGAAAAGAAAGACTTGCATTTATATAGCGCCTTTCATGCTACCGTACGTCCCAAAGTGTTTACAGCCAATTAAGTACTTTTTGAAATGTAGTCACTGCTGTAATGTAGAAAACATGACAGCCAATTAGCACACAGCAAACTCCCACAAACAGCAACGTAATAATGACTAGATAAACTGTTTTTTTAGTGATGTTGATTGAGGGATAAATATTTGGCAGGGCACCGGGGATAACTCCCCTGCTCTTCTTCGAATTAGTGCCATGGAATCTTTTTTTACATCCAACTGAGAGCAGAAGGTGTGGTGTCCCCGCACTGTATTGCAAACTCACACGAGGCATGTACTGCAGACACAGTCACTATGTGACCTTAACCTTTATTCCCAGGACCAAAGAGTGCTGACCCTGGGTGGGACCTCCCCTTTTATATCTGGAAACCCAGGTGAGGAGTGTCTCCCACAAGTTCACCCCCTGTGGTCAGGGTATGCATTTCTAGGGTATAAGTACAGTGTACAGGAGTTGCATGAAGGTTACAGTTACATGAAGATTACCGTTGCATGATGGTTACATACATGACATCACCGTCCCCCTTATGTCTTTTTGTGTCAAAGGTTAAGTCTTTCAGGTGGCTGACGCTCTCTCGTGGAGCGCCGCAGTTGTGGATCTGGTGGCTGAGCCTCAGCACGCGTCTCTGTCACCTGAGGTGATTCCGGCCTGTCCGGGCTGGCCGCAGGGACTGTGCATGCTGTGGATTGTCCTCGTTGCTCGTCCACTGGCAGTGGTGTGGGTGACATCTCATGTTCTTCTTCAGGTTCCTCCGTGTCGATGCTGAATCTTTTCTTTACTTGGTCCAAGTGTTTGCGGCAAATCTGCCCATTGTTCAGTCTGACCACTATGACCCTATTCCCTTCTTTGCCAATTACTGTGCCCTCAAGCCACTTGGGTCCCAAAGCATGGTTAAAAACAAATACCGGGTCATCCATTTCTATACACCTCCCCCTTGAGCTTCGATCATGGAACTCGGTTTGGGACTGGCGTTTGCCCTCAACAATGTCTGCCAGGGCTGGGTGAATGAAGGACAGCCGTGTTTTAAGCATGCGTTTCATGAGGAGTTCCGCTGACGGGACTCCCGTGAGCGAGTGCGGGCGGGACTTGTAGGCCAGCAGGAGGCGCGATAGGCGGTACCGAAGGGAGGGTCCTTGGATGCGTAGCATGCCCTGTTTTATGACTCGGACCGCACGTTCCGCCTGGCCATTGGAAGCCGTCTTGAACGGCGCTGTCTGGACGTGTTTGATACCATTGCCCGACATAAACTCCTGGAATTCATGGCTGGTGAAACACGGGCCATTGTCGCTGACCAGGATATCCGGCAAGCCGTGGGTCGCGAAAACCATACGCAGACTCTCCACGGTGATTGATGTCATGCACGAGTTTAATATGATGCACCCGATCCATTTCGAGTATGCATCGACAACGATCAGGAACATTTTCCCCATGAACAGGCCCGCATAGTCTACGTCAATACGTGACCATGGCCTGGTGGGCCAGGGCCACGGGCTGAGTGGGGCCTCCCTGGGGGCATTGCCCAGCTGGGCACACGTCGTGCACCTGTGAACCCAGTGTTCCAGGTCTGAGTCAATCCCCGGCCACCATACATGTGACCGGGCAATGGCCTTCATTAACACGATGCCAGGGTGCTCGCTGTGGAGTTCCCTGATGAATGCTTCACTGCCTTTCTGGGGCATGACTACCCGGCTGCCCCATAGCAGGCAGTCGGCTTGGATGGAGAGCTCATCCATTCGTCTCTGAAATGATCTGACCTCCTCGGGGCACGCCCTGTGTGCGGGCGCCCAATCCCCAGTCAGGACACATTTCTTTATCATGGATAGGAGGGGGTCTCTGTTGGTCCAGAGTTTGATCTGGTGGGCTATGATGGGGGAGTCTGCAGTGTCAAAAGCCTCAACGGCCATGACCATCTCAGCGCTTTGCTCCGCTGCCCCCTTGGTGGTGGCCAGTGGGAGCCTGCTGAGCGCGTCAGCACAATTTTCGGTGCCTGGCCGGTGCCGTATGGTGTAGTCATACGCAGCCAGCGTGAGAGCCCATCGTTGTATGCGAGCTGACGCATTGGCATTGACAGACTAGCTGTCGGACAACAGGGATGTTAATGGCTTGTGGTCCGTCTCTAGCTCGAACCGTCTACCGAAAAGGTACTGGTGCATCTTTTTCACACCGCAAACACAAGCGAGTGCTTCCTTTTCGACCATGCCGTATCCATGCTCTGCCTGGGTGAGTGACCTGGAGGCAGAAGCCACCGGTTGGAGTCGGCCGTCATCGTTACCCTGCTGTAACACACACCCAACCCAGTAGGACGATGCATCGCACGTTAAAACCAGTTTTTTACAGGGGTCATGCAAAGTCAACAGTTTGTTAGAACACAGCAGGTTACTCACCTTATTGAAAGCCCGTTCTTGACAGTCCCCCCAAAGCCATTCACAACCTTTACGCAGGAGCATGTGTAACGGCTCCAACAATGCGCTTAAGTTCGGCAGAAAGTTCCTGAAATAGGTCAAAAGTCCCAGGAATGATCGCAACTCCGACGTGTTGCCAGGCCCGGGTGCCCGGCGGATCACGTCCGTTTTTGATTCAGTGGGCCGGCTCCCGCCTGCGGCAACCCTCCTGCCCAAAAACTCGACCTCTGGGGCCAAAAACACACACTTGGCCTTCTTCAGCCGCAAGCCTACCCAGTACAGTCGGCGTAGCACCTCCTCCAGGTTGTGGAGGTGTTCCTCGGTGTCTCAACCCGTTATAAGGATGTCGTCTTGGAATACGATTGTTCCAGGAATGGATTTGAGCAAGCTTTCCATGTTCCGCTGAAAGATAGCTGCCGCCGAACGAATGCCAAACGGACACCTGTTGTAGATAAATAATCCCTTGTGCGTCGTGATGGTGGTCAGAAGCTTGGATTCTTCAGCCAGTTCCTGAGTCACGTAGGCCGAAGTGAGGTCCAGCTTCGTGAACAGCTTGCCACCTGTCAGCGTTGCAAAAAGGTCCTCCGCTCTCGGGAGCAGGTATTGGTCTTGCAGCGACACTTGGTTGATGGTGGCTTTGTAGTCGCCACAAATCCTGACTGAGCCATCTGCTTTAAGAACAGGAACAATGGGACTTGCCCAGTCGCTGAATTCAATGGCCGAAATTATGCCCTCTCTGAGCAGCCTGTCCAATTCACTTTCAATTTTCTCACGCATCACATATGGCACCACTCTGGCGTCCGGAGTGATGCGTATCACTACTTTAGTGCCCTTAAACGTTCCGACACGGGTTGAAACAGTGACCCGAATTTTTGTAGAACCTGTGAGCATGAACTTCGCTCCACAGATGAAATGGTATGCACATCCCCCCCATTTTCAATTCATCTCGGCTAGCCAACTCCTCCCTAAGAGCGCGGGGCCATTTCCTGGGATGATCCAGAGTGGCAGCCGGTTCTGTGATCCATTATGTGTTACCACCAAGTTTGCACTGCCTAGCACTGGGATGATATCTTTAGTGTACGTCCGTAGCTGCGTGTCAATGCATTTCAGTTTGGGCCTGCTAGCTCTGTGTGGCCATAGTCTCTCAAATTGTTGGGCGCTCATAAGTGACTGGCTAGCTCCCGTATCCAGCTCCATGCGCACCGGGATGCCATTCAATAAAACTTTCATCATGGGTGGCGTTTTAGTGTATGAACTGTGGACGTCAGCCACATGAACCCGCTGAACTTCAGCATCCATGGCTTTTCCCCAGGCATCATCCTGCATTGCAGACCCCTCGTCTGGTTCCTCTGTCTCGCAGATTAGCCTCGCCACAGCCTTTTTGCACATCCTGGCCAAGTCTCCACTGACGTTACAAATCCTACAGGTATATTGCTGGAACCTTCAGCTTTTCGCAGTATGTCTACTCCCGCATCTCCAGCATGAGCTGAGATTGTTGTTAACAAAAGGACTGTTACCAGGCATTCCTCTCTGATTGCCCATTTGGTTGTTTCTAAGCACTCTGATGGTGGGTGTTAATGGTCCCATCGCGGGACGCATTGTTCCTCGTGATGGCGTGAATTGCCGATCCCCTTTCCATTGTCCCTGTTGCGGGCCTACCCTAGAGTCTGTTGCTGCCTGGGGGGTTTCAAAATGCCCTTGCCTGCCTGCGAGGTCCCTAGCCGCGTTCACCACGTTAACTCCCTGGTCCATCGCCACGTTGGGACCAGGGCTGCGCACGTAAATTAGCTTGGTCTCTTCTTCCCCTGCCATGAAGGTCTCAGCTATCAACGCCGCCACTTCTAAAGTCAAGTCCTTGGCCTCTATGCGCTTCCTGAAAATCCCGGCATGATTAATGCCCTCAATGAAAAAGTCCCTTAACATCTCCCCCCTGCAGGCGTCTGTGAACTTACAGAGACTGGCCAAGCGCCGCAGTTCCGCAACGAAGTCCGAGATGTATTGTCCCTCCCGACGCCAGTGTGTGTAGAACCGGTGCCGGGCCATGTGTACGCAACTCGCCGGCTTGAGATGCTCACTGATCAGCTGGCTGAGCTCTTCAAAGTACTTGTCCGCTGGCTTTTGGGGTGCGAGCAGGTCTTTCATCAGCGTACATTTGTGGTCCGCAGCTGGTCAGTAGATGCGCCCTCCGCTTGTCTGCCGCTGTCGCTCCCAGCCAGTCCTTCGTGACAAAGCTCTGCTGGAGTCTTTCCCTGAAGTTGTCCCAGTCCTCATCCACACAGTAACGTTCCTCTGTGCTACTGGTGGCCATCCTCGTGGTTCAGTGATTACCGTTTCTCATCGCCAAATGTGGTGTCCCTGCACCGTATTACAAACTCACACGAGGCATGTACTGCAGACACAGTCACTACGTGACCTTAACCTTTATTCCCAGGACCAAAGAGTGCTGACCTTGGGTGGGACCTCCCCTTTTATACCTGGAAACCCAGGAGAGGAGTGTCTCCCACAAGTTCACCCCCTGTGGTCAGGGTGTGCATTTCTAGGGTATAAGTACAGTGTACAGGAGTTGCATGAAGGTTACAGTTACATGAAGATTACCGTTGTATGGAGTTCAGAAGAATGAGAGGGGACCTCATAGAAACGTTTAAAATTCTGACGGGTTTAGACAGGTTAGATGCAGGAAGAATGTTCCCAATGTTGGGAAAGTCCAGAACCAGGGGTCACAGTCTAAGGATAAGGGGTAAGCCATTTAGGACCGAGATGAGGAGAGACTTCTTCACCCAGAGAGTGGTGAACCTGTGGAATTCTCTGCCACAGAAAGTGGTTGGGGCCAATTCACTAAATATATTCAAAAGGGAGTTAGATGAAGTCCTTACTCCTCGGGGGATCAAGGGGTATGGCGAGAAAGCAGGAAGGGGGTACTGAAGTTTCATGTTCAGCCATGATTTCATTGAATGGCGGTGCAGGCTAGAAGGGCTGAATGGCCTGCTCCTGCACCTATTTTCTATGTTTCTATGTTTCTATGACAGACGGGACCTCGGTTTAACGTCTCATTTGAAAAACAGCACCTCTGACAGGGCAGCACTGCCTCAGTACTGCACTGGAGTGTCAGCCTAGATTTATGCGCTCAAGTTCCTGGAGCGGAACTTAAACTCACAACCTGCTGACTCAGAGGAGAGTGTGCTACCAACTGAGCCACAGCTGACACTGAAGTAGGAGGTATGACTCTCTTCTTTTTATAAAACAACATATTTTACAGCTTATTGTGAGCAAAGCCACAGGTTATCAGATTTTACACGATGGGTACTGCTGTGAGCTCATATTTCCTGCAGGGAAGCCATGATCAATGCGAGACTGAGTCAGAGAGGGGGCCATAACATTGCGGACCCGATTCTCTGACTCGTGCTACCTTTGTGAAAGGAATTGTTCAATTATTCTTACATTAAAATCACACACTAGATGCAAAGAATATCTTAAAAAATAAAGAAGTAACTATCAGGAAAGACTGAACAGACTGGGGCTATTTTCTATAGAAAACAGTCATCTGAGAGGTGATAGAGGACTTTGAAATTATGAAGGGGTTTGATAGGGTAGACGAAAAGATGTTTCCACTTATGATGGAGTCCAAAACTAGGGGCATAATTATAAGATTGTCACTAATAAATCTAATAAGGAATTCAGGAGCAATTTCTTTACCCAGAGAGTGATGAGAATGTGGAACTCGCCATCACATGGAATAGTTAAGGTGAATAGCATTGGTGCATTTAAGGGGAAGCTATAAAAGTGCACGAGGTGGGAAAGAATAGGATATGCTGATCGAGTTTGATGAAGTAGGGTGGGAGGAGGCCCATGTGGAGCATAAACACCGGCACAGAAAAGCAAAATACTGCGGAGGCTGGAATCTGAAATAAGAACAGAAAATGCTGGAAATCTCACCAGGTCAGGCAGCATCTGTGGAGAGAAGGAGAGTTAATGTTTCGGGTCTGTGACCCTTCGTCAGAACTGGAAAAGTTCGAGATGTAACAGATTGTTAAGGAAGTGCAGGGGCAGAGAAAGGGGGAGGGGAGGAAAGAACAAAAGGGGTGATCTGTGATAGGATGGAAGGCAGGAGAGAAACATAGAAACATAGAAAATAGGTGCAGGAGTAGGCCATTCGGCCCTTCGAGCCTGCACCACCATTCAATATGATCATGGCTGATCATGCAACTTCAGTACCCCATTCCTGCTTTCTCTCCATACATCTTGATCCCTTTAGCTGTAAGGGCCACATCTAACTCCCTTTTGAATATATCTAACGAACTGGCCTCAACAACTTTCTGTGGTAGAGAATTCCACAGGTTCACAATTCTCTGAGTGAAGAAGTTTCTCCTCATCTCGGTCCTAAATGGCTTACCCCTTATCCTTAGATTGTGACCCCTGGTTCTGTACTTCCTGATCATCGAGAACATTCTCCCTGCATCTAACCTGTCCAATCCTGTCAGAATTTTATATGTTTCTATGAGATCCCCTCTCATTCTTCTAAATTCCAGTAAATATAAGCCTAGTCGATCCAGTCTCTCCTCATATGTCAGTCCTGCCATCCCGGGAATCAGTCTGGTGAACCTCCGCTGCACTCCCTCAATAGCAAGAATGTCCTTCCTCAGATTAGGAGACCAAAACTCCACACAATACTCAAGGTGTGGTCTCACCAAGGCCCTGTACAACTGCAGTAAGACCTCCCTGCTCCTATACTCAAATCCTCTCGCTAGGAAGGCCAACATGCCATTTGCTTTCATTACTGCCTGCTGTACCTGCATGCCTACCTTCAAAGACTGATGTACCATGACACCCAGGTCTTGTTGCACCTCCCCTTTTACTAATCTATCACCATTCAGATAATAATCTGCCTTCCTGTTTTTGTCAACAAAGTGGATAACCTCACACTTATCCACATTATACTGCATCTGCCATGCATTTACCCATTCACCTAACCTGTCCAAGTCCCCCTGCAGCCTCCTAGCGTCCTCCTCACAGCTCCCACTGCCACCCAGCTTAGTGTCATCTGCAAACTTGGAGATATTACATTCAATTCCTTCGTCTAAATCATTAATGTATATTGTAAATAGCTGGGGTCCCAGCACTGAACCCTGCAGCACCCCACTAGTCACTGCCTGCCATTCTGAAAAGGACCCGTTTATTCCCACTCTTTGCTTCCTGTCTGCCAACCAGTCTCTATCCACATCAATACATTATCCCCAATACCATGTGCCTTAATTTTGCACACTAATCTCTTGTGTGGGACCTTGTCAAAAGCCTTTTGAAAGTCCAAATACACCACATCCACTGGTTCTCCCTTATCTACTCTACTAGTTACATCCTCAAAAAACTCGAGAAGATTTGTCGAGCATGATTTCTCTTTCATAAATCCGATCCTGTCACTGCTTTCCAAATGTGCTGCTATTATATCTTTAGTAATTGATTCCAGCATTTTCCCCACCACCGATGTCAGGCTAACCGGTCTATAATTCCGTTTTCTCTCTCCCTCCTTTTTTAAAAAGTGGGGTTACATTAGCTACCCTCCAATCCATCTGAACTGAACCAGAGTCCATGGAATGTTAGAAAATGACCACCAATGCATCTACTATTTCTATGGCCACTTCTTTAAGTACGCTAGGATGCAGACTATCAGGCCCTGGGGATTTATCGGCCTTCAGTCCCTTCAATTTCCCTAACACAATTTCCTGACTAATAAGAATTTCCCTCAGTTCCCCCTTCTCGCTAAACCCTCAGTCCCCTAGTATTTTCGGGAGGTTATTCGTGTCTTCCTTAGTGAAGATAGAACCAAAGTATTTGTTCAATTGGTCTGCCATTTCTTTGTTCCCCATTATGAATTCCCCTGATTCTGACTGCAAGGGACCTACATTTGTCTTCACTAATCTTTTTCTCTTCACATATATATAGAAGCTTTTGCAGTCAGTTTTTATGCTCCCTGCAAGCTTACTCTCATACTCTATTTTCCCCCTCCTAATTAAAACCTTAGTTCTCCTCTGCTGAATTCTAAATTTCTCCCAGTCCTCAAGTTTGCTGCTTTTTCTGGCCAATTTATATGCCTCTCCCTTGGATTTAACACTCTCTCTCTAATTTCCCTTGTTAGCCACTGTTGAGCCACCTTCCCTTTTTTATTCTTACCCCACACAGGGATATACAATTGTTGTAATTCATCTATGTGATATTTAAATGTCTGCCATTGCCTATCCACTGTCAACCCTTTAAGTATCATTCTCCATTCTATCCTAGCCAATTCACGTCTCATACCGTCGAAGTTTCCTTTCTTTATGTTCAGGACCCCAGTCTCTAAATTAACTGTGTCACTTTCCATCTTAATGAAGAATTCTACCATTTTATGGTCACTCTTACCCAAGGGGCTCCGCACGACCAGATTACTAATTAATCCTCTCTCGTTACACAAGACCCAGTCTAGGATGGCCTGCTCTCTAGTTGGTTCCTTGACATATTGGTCTAGAAAACCATCCCTTATACACTCCAGGAAATCCTCCTCCACAGTATTAGTACCAGTTTGGTTAGCCCAATCAATATGTAGATTAAAGTCACCCATGATAACTGCTGTACCCTTATTGCACACATCCCTAATTTCCTGTTTGATGCCATCACCAACCTCCCTACTACTGTGGTCTGTACACAACTCCCACTAACACTTTCTGCCCTTTGGTGTTTCACAGCTCTACGGATATAGATTCCACATCATTCACCTAATGTCCTTCCTTACTATTGTGTTAACCTCATCTTTAACCAGAAATGCTACCCCACCTCCTTTTCCTTCCTGTCTATCCTTCCTGAATATTGAATACCCTTGGATGTTGAGTTCCCAGCCTTGGTTACCTTGGAGCCATGTCTCTGTAATCCCAATTACATCATATCCGTTAACAGCTATCTGCGCAGTCAATTCATCCACCTTATTACGATTGCTCCTCGCATTGAAACTCAGAGCCTTCAGGCTTGTTTTTTTAACACTCTTTATCCTTTTAGAATTATGCTGTAATGTGGCCTTTTTTGATTTTTGCCCTTGATTTCTATGCCCTCCACTCTTGCTTTTCTCCTTCCTACATTTTGCTTCTGTCCCCTTTTTACTTCCCTCTGCCTCCCTGCATAGATTCCCATCCCCCTGCCATTTTAGTTTAAACCCTCCCCAACAGCACTAGCAAACACTCTGCCTAGGACATCGGTTCTGGTTCTGCCCAGCTGCAGACCGTTGGGTTGGACTGATCCCACCTCCCCCAGAACCGGTTCCAATGTTCCAGGAATTTGAATCCCTCCCTCTTGCACCACATGATACTAATTATCAGTACAGTGCATAAGCTTCTCCGTTTTTAGATCAGGCATTAAAAAAACACACATAATTTAACTGTTTAATTTGATCATTTTAAATGGAAGCAAATCCAGGCACTTTCAGACTGTTGACCAATCAATTTAAACCTGTCTGGGTATGAATGGGTGAAGTAATGTAATCTATAAGATACCACATATTTTTCTATTTTTATCAAATGTATGTTAATCTCTAACTGGTCATCAGTGATGAATGTCGACCAAGTTTTGTAAATACATGTTCTTTTGTTGGTATATCCAGTTTATGATGTGTGGTATAATCTCAGCTGAATTATATCCTAGTGCGGCCCAATTAGAGGCCAGGTGCTCATGCACAGGAAGGGATAATAATAGGTGACTGAACCCAACCCACATCTCCTAGTAGCTGCATCGATGCTCACAGAGCACCATAGGCAGAGAAAAGTGAGCAATGTGTCTATCGAAGGCAGAATATTATCTGAATGGCGGCAAATTAGGAAAAGGGGAGGTGCAACGAGACCTAGGTGTTATGGTACATCAATCATTGAAAGTTGGCATGCATGTACAGCAGGCGGTGAAGAAGGCAAATGGTATGTTGGCCTTCATAGCTGGGGATTTGAGTATAAGAACAGGGAGGTCTTACTGCAGTTGTACAGGGCCTTGGTGAGGCCTCAGGAATATTGTGTTCAGTTTTGGTCTCCTAATCTGAGGAAGGACATTCTTGCTATTGGGGGAGTGCAGCGAAGGTTCACCAGACTGATTCCTGGGATGGCAGGACTGACATATGAGGAGAGACTGGATCGACTGGGCCTGTATTCACTGGAGTTTAGAAGGATGAGAGGGGATCTCATAGAAACACATAAAATTCTGACGGGACTGGACAGGTTAGATGCAGGAAGAATGTTCCCGATGCAGGAAGTCCAGAACAGAGGATACAGACTAAGGATAAGGGGTAAGCCATTTAGGACTGAAATGAGGGGTAACTTCTTCACTCAGAGAGTTGTTAACCTGTGGAATTCCCTACCGCAGAGAGTTGTTGATGCCAGTTCGTTGGATATATTCAAGAGGGAGTTAGATATGGCCCTTATGGCTAAAGGGATCAAGGGGAATGGCGAGAAAGCAGGAAAGGGCTACTGAGGTGAATGATTAGCCATGATCTTATTGAATGGTGGTGCAGGCTCGAAGGGCCGAATGGCCTACTCCTGCACCTATTTTCTATGTTTCTATCCCTCAAGCCACGTATTCATCTGAGCTATCCTGCAATTCCTATTCTGACTAGCACGTGGCACTGGTAGCAATCCTGAGATTGCTACCTTTGAGATCCTACTTTTTAATTTAACTCCTAGCTCCCTAAATTCAGCTTGTAGGACCTCATCCAGTTTTTTACCTATATCGTTGGTACCTATATGTACCACGACAGCTGGCTGTTCACCCTCCCCCTCCAGAATGCACTGCAGCCGCTCCAAGACATCCTTGACCCTTGCACCAGGGAGGCAACATACTATCCTGGAGTCTCGTTTGTGGCCGCAGAAACGCCTATCTATTCCCCTTACAATAGAATCCCCTATCACTATAGCTCTCCCACTCTTTTTCCTGTCTTCCTGTGCAGCAGAGCCACCCCTGGTGCCATGGACTTGGCTGTTGCTGCCTTCCCCTGATGAGCCATCTCCCCCAACAGTATCCAAGATGGTGTATCTGTTTTGGAGGGAGTTGACCGCAGGGGACCCCTGCACTACTTTCCTTCCACTGCTCTGCCTGATGGTCACCCATTCCCTATTTGGCTGTGTAACCTTTACCTGCGGTGTGACCAACTCACTAAACGTGCTATTCACAACATCCTCAGCATTGCGGACGCTCCACAGTGAATCCATCCGCAGCTCCAGTGCCGCAATGCAGACTGTCAGGAGATGCAGCTGGATACACTTCCTGCACATGTAGTTGTCAGGGACACGGGAAGCGTCCTTGACTTCCCACATAGTACAGGAGGAGCATGACACAGGTCTGGGCTCTCCTGCCATGACTTAACCCTTAAATTAACCTAATTGCTAACAACGCCAAAGGTTTCTTACTGATAAGAAAAGAAAAACAAAAAGAAAAAGATTAAATACTCACCAATCCATCAGCCAATCACTTACTCACTTAGCTGTGATGTCACACTTCGATTTCTTTTTGCTTCTTTGTTACCTTCTGCCCCTGCACCAGCTGGCTTCTCCTGCCTTCTAGGCTCCTTTTATGGGCCTCGCTGCTCCCGACCTGCTCCACTGCAACCTACGTTGCTTCTCCCGCCTTCTGGGCCCCTTCTTATGGGCCTCGCTGCTCCAGACCTGCTCCGCTGCGACCTCCGTTACTTCTCCCGCCTTCTGGGCCCCTTTTAAGAGACAAAAGAGATGATGGGCAAAAATGAGATGGTAATGGCACAAGTTAGAAAACAAAAGATGAGTCGAGATGGGGTGTGAATGGCGGAATTATCACCAGCTGCCGTGGGTAAGAAAAAAAAGGGAGGGAAAGGAAAAAAAATATGGGCAGAGATTATGGTCTGAAATTGTTGAACTCAATGTTGAGTCCAGAATGCTGTAAAGTGCCTAAACGAAGGATGAGGTGCTGTTCCTTGAGCTTGCGTTGAGCTTCATTGGAACAGTGCAGGAGGCCGAGGACGGAGAGATCAGAGTGGTAGTGGAGCGGGGAATTAAAATGACAGGCGACCGGAAGCTCGGGGTCACGCTTACGGACTGAATGGAGGTGTTTTGCAAAGCGGTCACCCAATCTGTGTTTGGTGTCCCCAATGTAGAGGAGACCACATCGTGAGCAGCGAATACAGTATATTAAATTGACAGAAGTGCAAGTAAATCGCTGTTTCACCTGGAAGGAGTATTTGGGGCCCTGGACAGTGGAAAGGGAGGAGGTGAAAGGGAAGGTGTTGCATCTCCTGCACTTGCACGGGAAGGTGCCATGGGAAGGGGAGCGGTGCTGGGGGTGACTGTGGAATGGACCAGGGTGTTGCAGAGGGAGCGGTCCCTTCAGAATGCTGAGGGGGGGGAGGGGAAGATATGATGGGTGGTGGGATCACGCTGGAGGTGGCGGAAATGGCTGAAGATGATCCATTGAACGTGGAGGCTGGTGGGGTGAAAGGTGAGGACAAGGGAAACCCTGTCGTGGTTCTAGGAGGCAGGGGAAGGGGTGAGAGCAGAAGTGCTGGAAATGGAACGGACAAGATCGAGGGCCATGTTAACCACAGTGGAGGGGAATCCTCGGTTGAGGAAAAAGGAAGACATGTCAGAGGCACTAGTGTTGAAGGTGGCATCGTCAGATGCGACAGAGACGGAGAAACTGGGAGAATGGAATGGAGTCTTTACAGGATACGGGGTGGGAGGAAATGTAGTCCAGGTAACTGTGGGAGACAGTGGGCTTATAGTGAATGTTAGTCAATAGACTATCCCCAGAAATTGAGCTGTTGAGGAAGGGAAGGAGTCGGAGATGGTGAGGGAAGGGTGGAAATTGGATGCAAAGTGAACTAGAAAATTTCATTCCACAGTCACCCCCAGCACCGCTCCCCTTCCCATGGCACCTTCCCGTGCAAGTGCAGGAGATGCAACACCTTCCCTTTTACCTCCTCCCTTCCCACTGTCCAGGGCACCAAAATACTCCTTCCAGGTGAAACAGCGATTTACTTGCACTTCTTTCAATTTAGTATATTGTATTCGCTGCTCACGATGTGATCTCCTCTACATTGGGGAGACCAAATGCAGATTGGGTGACCGCTTTGCAGAACATCTCCATTCAGTCCGTAAGTGTGACCCTGAGCTTCCAGTTGCCTGTCACTTTAATTCTCCGCTCCACTCCCACTCTGACCTCTCCGTCCTCAGCCTCCTACACCGTTCCAATGAAGCTCAATGCAAGCTCGAGGAACAGCACCTCATCTTTCGTTTAGGCACTTTACAGCCTTCTGGACTCAACATCGAGTTTAACAATTTCAGACCATAACCTCTGCCCGTTTTTTTTTTCCCTTTCCTCCTTTCTCTTTTACAAACCCCTCGCCTCTTTTTTTCTGTTTCCTACGGCAGCTGGTGATGATTCCGCCATTCATATCTCATCAAGACTCATCTTTTGTTTCTTAACTTGTTCCATTACCATCTCATTTTTGCCATCACCTTTTGTCTCTCTAATCTCTCCTGCCTTCCACCCTATCATAGACCTTCCATTTTGTTCTTTCCTCCCCTCCCCCTTTCACTCCCCCTGCACTTCCTTAACAATCTGTTACATCTCGAACTTTTCCAGTTCTGACCAAGGGTCACCGACCCGAAACGTTAACTCTGTTTCTCTCTCCACAGATGCTGCCTGACCCGCTGAGTGTTTCCAGCATTTTTTGTTTTATTTCAGATTCCAGCATCCGCAATGTTTTGCTTCTGTATTAATTTTAGGTAAGGCTGTCTTTGAAGGGACGAGACAGAAATTGACCACAGTAAACTGGGCGGAACTGTTAACAGGTAAAAACTATAGATGAACAGTTGGAGGTGTTCAAAGAAGTTTTTGGTACAATGCAAATCCTGTACATACCCCTAAAGAACAAGAGCTCTACTAGTATAATTAAACGACCTTGGTCAACAAAAGAAGTGAGGGATAGTATCATCATAGGCAGTCCCTTGGAGTCGAGGATGACTTGCTTCCACACTAGAAATGAGTTCTCAGGTGACTGAAGAGTCCAATGTGGGTACTACAGTCTCTGTCACAGGTGGGGCAGACGGTGGTTGAAGGAACAGGTGGGTGGGGTGCCTGGGTTGCTGCACGCTCCTTCCGCTGTCGACGCTTGGCTTCAGTTTGCTCTCGGCGAAGAGACTCGAGGTGTTCAGCGCCTTCCTGGATGCTTTTCTTCCACATTGGGCGGTCTTGGGCCAGGGATTCCCAGGTGTCGGTGGGGTTGTTACATTTTTTCAAGGAGGCTTTGAGGGTGTCCTTGAAGCGTGTCCTCTGCCCACCTAGGGCTCGCTTGCCGTGTCGGAGCTCCGAGTAGAGCGTTTATTTTAGGAGTCTCGTGTCAGGCATGCAGACGATGTGGCCCGTCCAGTGGATGTGATCGAGCATGGTCAGTGCTTCGATGCTGGGGATATTGGCCTGAGCAGGGACACTGATGTTGGTGCACCTATCTGCGGAGGCAGCGTTGGTGGTACTTCTCGAGTGATTTGAGGTGCTTGCTGTACATAGACCATGTCTCTGAAGCATATAGGAGGGCGGGTATCACCACTGCTCTGTCGCCCATGAGCTTAGTGCTGGGTTTGAGGTCCTGGTCTTCAAACACTCTCTTCCTCAGTCTCTCCTCAGACTGGGAGAGATATAAAGAACAAAGGGATAAAAGAAAGTATCTGAGCTTCAATAAAGAATACAAGAAAATGACTTGTGAAGGATATCAAGCACAAGTTGCATTTATATAGCCACCTTTGACCTGGTAAAGTGTCCCAAAGAGCTTCCCAGGAGTAGTATCAGAGAAAATATCACATATAAGAGAAACTGGGTAGATAAGGATAATAAAAACAAAAAACGCTGGAAATCTCAGCAGATCAAGCAGCATCTGTGAAAAGAATCACTAACATTTCGGGTCTATGACCCTTCGTCAGAACTGGAAAAGTTTGAGATGTAACAGATTCTTTAGGAAGTGCAGAGGCATTGAAAGGGAGAGGAGCAGGAAATAATAAAAGGGAAGGTCTGTGATAGGGTGGAGGGCAGGAGTGATTTAAGAGACAAAAGGGATGATGGGCAAAAATTAGATAGCACTGGCAAGAGAAAATGCTGGAAATGCTAGATAAGGGTAACATGGGTCTCGTAAAGACAGACACACATGATATTGTAATTGAAAGTAAAGAAATGGCAAACATGTTAAATGATTACTTTGCAGAGTTATGAGGAAAACTAGAAATAAATCAAGAGGAGGAATTTATTAGATTTAATACATGAATTTTAATGGACAAAATAATGATACTGACTATTGACAAATCTCCAGAACCTGATGGTTTCCACAACAAGGCATGAAAGGAAATAGGTGAAAGAACTGTAGATGCTTTAGACATGATCTTCCAAAGCTCTTTTAATTCAGGAACTGTCCACCTGGATTGTAAAATTGCCAATGTCACTCTATTATTTAAGAAGGGTGGGAGTGAGAAATCAAGAAATTATACATCGATTAATCTAAGGTCTGTTGTGGGGAAGTTACTAGAATCTGTCATTAGGGACTGACTGAACTTTTGGACAAATATGAACGCTCTTCCATGGATGTACAAGGAGACACTTTTCTAAGGGTGCAGTCAGACAGGGGTGGGCAATTATTTGGGCTGGAGGGCTACTTAACAAGTTTTGGTGAGCTGTTCAGGGCCGCCCACTAATGTTTCCCCTAAAGCGCATGAAACATAGAAACATAGAAACATAGAAAATAGGTGCAGGAGTAGGCCATTCGGCCCTTCTAGCCTGCACCGCCATTCAATGAGTTCATGGCTGAACATTCAACTTCAGTACCCCATTCCTGCTTTCTCGCCATACCCCTTGATCCCCCTAGCAGTAAGGACCTCATCTAACTCCTTTTTGAATATATTTAGTGAATTGGCCTCAACAACTTTCTGTGGTAGAGAATTCCACAGGTTCACCACTCTCTGGGTGAAGAAGTTCCTCCGCATCTCGGTCCTAAATGGCTTACCCCTTATCCTTAGACTGTGACCCCTGGTTCTGGACTTCCCCAACATTGGGAACATTCTTCCTGCATCTAACCTGTCTAACCCCGTCAGAATTTTATATGTTTCTATGAGGTCCCCTCTCATTCTTCTGAACTCCAGTGAATACAAGCCCAGTTGATCCAGTCTTTCTTGATATGTCAGTCCCGCCATCCCGGGAATCAGTCTGGTGAACCTTCGCTGCACTCCCTCAATAGCAAGAATGTCCTTCCTCAGGTTAGGAGACCAAAACTGTACACAATACTCCAGGTGTGGCCTCACCAATGCCCTGTACAACTGTAGCAACACCTCCCTGCCCCTGTACTCAAATCCCCTTGCTATGAAGGCCAACATGCCATTTGCTTTCTTAACCGCCTGCTGCACCTGCATGCCAACCTTCAATGACTGATGTACCATGACACCCAGGTCTCTTTGCACCTCCCCTTTTCCTAATCTGTCACCATTCAGATAATAGTCTGTCTCTCTGTTTTTACCACCAAAGTGGATAACCTCACATTTATCCACAGTGATGAAAGCCATAGCTAGATCCCATATGTGGACGGTCATGCAACAATCGCCCAGTCCCCGCAGGCCGCTCCCTAGACTCTCCTGCTGGAAAAGATACTGCACATGCGCGGCTGCCTAGTGGCCCAGAATCACAGAACGGATCCTTTTTGATACGTTCATAATAAATAATGAAACTGAGTACTGTGTACAATGAGCAAGTGTGACCTTAGCTCCTTTAATAAGACTCCAGAGTGCAGGTACCTTGTGGGAGGCCTGCTTATATACCATGCTCCCAAGGGATGCTGGGATCCCTTGGGACTCCAACAGGTAGGCCCTCTGGTGGTAGTGTAATACAGGTTGAAGGGGTTAAAATACATAACATCACTCCCCCATAAAGTCAATAATACACTTATTTACAAAGTGAGATGATCTGGGGCTTTTCGCTCCCTTGTCAATCGTCTTGGTACAAATGCGGGTAATTCAAAAGTTGTGGGTGAGTTGGTCAGTTCTTCACTGGGCTGCTGGGCCACCGGCCTTGCCGTGCTGCTGGGGATGATGAGTTCAGCTTTGTGGTCAACCATGATGTCAGTTGCCACTTGTGTGTGTGTTGGAGGGTCAAAGTTGGTGGTGTCTTCTTCGGGTTGTTCATAGCTGTTGGTGAACTGCAATTTGATTTCGTCCAAATGGTTTCTGCACGTTAGTCAATTGGCCAATTTGACCTGAAACATCCCACTCCACTCTTTGGCTATGACTGTGCCAGCGAGCCATTTGGGACCATGTCCATAATTGAGTACAAACACAATAACGAGTGACAAATTTGCGCAGTCATGGTACATACTTTGTTGATGCCGCCTGCCCTCCATGTGATCATGGAGATCAGGGTGGACAAGAGAGAGCCTTGTTTTGAGCGCCCTTTTCATGAGCAGCTCAGCTGGGGGAACCCCGGTGAGTGAGTGGGGTCTGGTGCAGTAGCTGAGCAGCACTCGGGATAGTCGGGTCTGCAGGGAGCCTTCCGACATGCGTTTCAAGCTTTGCTTGATGGTCTGAACTGCCCGTTCTGCCTGGCCGTTGGATGCAGGTTTGAAGAGGGCAGACGTGATGAGCTTGATCCCATTGCGGGTCATGAATTCCTTGAACAGCACTGATGAAACACAGCCCATTGTCGCTGACTAGGACATCAGGCAGGCCGTGCATGGCATACATGGCTCATAGGCTTTCAATATGGCCGTGGACGTGCTTACAGACATTATTGCACATTCAATCCATTTTGAGTCAGCATCCATGACAACCAAGAACATTTTGCCTAGAAATGGGCCTGCATAGTCGACGTGGATCCTCGACCATGGTTTGGAGGGCCACGACCACAAACTTAGCGGTGCTTTTCTGGGTGCATTGCTCAGCTGAGAGTAAGTGTTGCACTGGCGCACACATGAGTCCAAATCTGAGTCGATGCCGAGCCACCACATATGGGATCTAGCTATGGCTTTCATCACTATAATGCCTGAGTGGGTGCTGTGCAGTTCACCAATGAATGTGTCTCTGCCTTTCGTGGGCAAGACCACGCGATTGCCCCACAACAGGCAGTCCGCCTGCAGGGACATTTAGTCTTTGCGCCTGTGGAACGGCTTAATTGCCTCTTGCATTTCCACTGGGATGTTGGACCAGCTCCCATGGAGGACACAGTTTTTTTTACCAAGGACAGTAAAGGATCCTGGCTGGTCCAGGTCCTGATCTGGCGGGTCGTAAGGGAGGACTTTTCGTTTTCGAATGCATCCATTACCATGAGCAAGTCTGCAGGCTGTGCCATTTCCACCCCGGTGGTGGGCAATGGCAGCCGACTGAGAGCATCAGCGCAGTTCTCTGTGCCAGGTCTGTGGTTGATTACATAGTTGTATGCCGACAGCATGAGCACCCATCTTTGGATGCGGGCAGAGGCATTGGTGTTAATCCCTTTGCTCTCAGAGAACAGCGATATGAGCGGCTTGTGGTCAGTTTCAAACTCAAACATGAGGCCAAATAAGTACTGGTGCATTTTCTTTACCCCATAAACGCATGCCAGAGCCTCTTTTTCAATCATACTGTAGGCCCTTTCGGCCTTGGACAAATCATTTACAAGGATTATACAAGAAAAGCAGTTTGTTTGAACACAACAGATTCCTGGCTTTCTTAAAGGCAGCCTCTTGTGAATTCCCCCATACCCAGTCGTCTCCCTTGCGCAGTAGCGTATGTAGGGGTTCTAGCAGGGTGCTTAACCCAGGTAGGAAATTACCGAAATAGTTAAGGAGTCCCAGGAACGACCGCAGCTCCGTCATGTTCTGTGGTCTCGGCGCATTCTTGATGGCCTCCATCCGTCGATGGGTCTGATGCCGTCTGCTGCGATTCTTCTTCCCAAGAACTCAACCTCCTGCTCCAGGGAAACACTTCGAGCGTTTCAACCTGAGTCCCACGGAATCCAACCGACTAAGAACCTCTTCCAGATTCTTCAAGTGCTCACTGGTGTCCCGACCTGTAACCAGTATGTCGTCCTGGAAAATCACAATGCGCGGAACCGACTTTAGTAGGCTCTCCATATTCCGTTGGAAGATTGCCGCGGCCGACCGAATCCCAAACGGGCACCTGTTATAGATGAACAGAACTTTGTGCGTGTTGATGCAGGTGAGGCCTTTCAAAGATTCCTCCAGCTCCTGCGTCATGTAGGCCGAGGTCAGGTCCAGCTTGGCGAATGTCTTCCCTCCAGCCAGGGTTACAAATAGGTCATCTGCCTTGGATAGCGGGTACTGGTCCTGTAGCGAAAAACGGTTAATCGTTACTTTATCCCCACAAATTCTGACCGTGCCATCCTCTTTAAGTACCGGGACAATTGGACTGGCCCACTCGTTGAATTCCACCGGCGCGATGATGCCTTCTCACTGCAGCCTGTCCTGCTCAATTTCCACTTTCTCATGCCCGTGCCTTGTGGTGGTTGGGTCGCGTACCGAGAACCAAATGGATCTGCACTTTCGCCCCCGAGAAGCTTCCAATGCCTGGCTCGAACAACGATGGAAACCTGCTCAAAACGTGGGCACATGAGGCGTCGTTGACGGACGAATGCGCTCAGATGTCGTCCCTGTTGTGTAGGCATGCCTGTTCGCTGTGTGATGTCTGTAACACTGTCATGCAACATTGAATGTACCTTTGTACTGTACACAACTTACCGGTACACTAGAGGGTGCTGTTGCTGGAGACCCAGGGGTTACCTGCACACGGCAGGTAACCCAGTATAAAAAGGAACACACAGCTTGTTGTCAGCACTCAGGAACTGCTAATAAAGGACTGCAGGTCTGCACAGTTTAAGTACCATACCCTGCCTCGTGGAGTCATTACTAAAGGTGCCTACATACACTACAGTCCCAATTGCAGCGGATTTTTCCCAGTCAGCTTCTGCCTAACAATGTGGGGCCATCCCTTGGCACAATCCACAGCGGAAGTTCGTGTACTGCTCCATCATAGGAGACTTTGATTACAGGGATCAGTTCCTTGGTGTAAGTCCTTAGTTTGGTGTGAATGGGGCTGAGCTTGGGCCTGTGTGCCTTGTTGCACCACAGCCTGTCGAAGTCCTTTTTACTCATTATGGACTGACTCGCACCCGTGTCCAGTTCCATAGATACTGGAATTCCGTTCAGTTCAACTTTCAACACTCAGGAACTGCTAATAAAGGACTGCAGGTCTGCACAGTTTAAGTACCTTACCCTGCCTCGTGGCGTCATTACTAAAGGTGCCTACATACACTACAACTGGCAACGGGAATGCGGGATCATGAACTACACGCTCAACATGTCTAACCTCAGCAACTTTCAGCAATTTACGGAGGGGGAGGATTGGGACGCTTTTGTGGAAAGATTGGAACACTTCTTTATAGCCAACGACCTGGACGCGGCCACACTACCGAACAAACACAGGGCCATCCTGCTTAGCAGTTGTGGGCCTACCATCTACGGTCTCGTCAGGGACTTACTAGCCCCGGAGAAGACAGCCACCAAGAGCTATGAGGAACTTGTAACAATCATACAGGAACAACTAAAGCCGAAAGAAAGCATCCTCACAGCCAGGCATCGGTTCTACACTTACCGGCGACCTGAGGGCCAAGAAATTGCCAAGTATGCTGCACACTTAAGAAGACTAGCTGCACCGTGTGAGTTTGGCAACCACCTTAATGAAGCACTAAGGGACATATTTGTCATCGAAATCGGCCACGAAGGCCTCCTACACAAATTGCTCTATGCTGACATCACGGTCACCCTGCAGAAAGCAATTCAAGTGAGCCAGGCCTACATGGTTTTGGCCCGCGACTCCAGGCGAATACTGACCCAGGACTCTAAACCAGTGAGTGCAGTGCACTCCTAAAGACAGAAATGCTGCCCCGAGTCCCGCAACCCTGAGTACGCCACATGGGGCAAACCGGATGGCCCTGCGCTGGCGCTGTGGAGGAAACCACAGGGCCCACCAGTGCCGCTACAAAGACTATGCATGCAAAGGCTGCAAAGAAAAAGGGCACCTTCAGAGAATGTGCAGAAAAGGCTGTACTCACTGTGTCTCTGATGAGTTGGCTAATCACCGGGGCTCCGACACAGATGAAGATGAAGCTGCTCTAACCCTGGGAGAGGAGTATGGAATCTTTGCCTGCTCCACTGGAGGTTCTCTGTAGATGATGGAAGTGGACATCGACGGGGTCCCAATCTCCATGGAGATCGACACAGGGGCGAGCCAGTCTGTGATGAGCCAAAAGATCTTTGAAAAAATTTGGAAGAATCCTGCCACTCGACCAAAACTGTCTCCTGTCCAGGCAAAGCTGCTCACCTATACCAAAGGTAAAATCCAAATCATTGGCAGTGTAAATGTCCAGGTCTCTCAGGGCGGCGTGTTGCACAAACTTCCCCTGTGGATTGTAGCTGGCGACGGTCCCACGCTGCTGAGCAGGAATTGGGTGAACCGTGTCCACATCAGATGAGGTGGTGCTGTAAAAGAAAAGAGCACCACAGCCTGCCTGCAGCAAGACCACAGAATGGCTGCAGCACCACAAGCATGTGGAAGAAAAGAGCACCACAGCCTGCCTGCAACAAGACCACAAAATGGCTGCAGCACCACAAGCATGTGGAAGAAAAGAGCTAATATGTGCTTACTATACAGTATAAATACACACGAGGCCCATACTTGAGAGAAGGTCACTCTGTGACCAGTAACCTTTATTAGCCAGCATTGAAATGATGAAGGTGGGTGGAGCTTCCCCTTTTAAACCTGAAAGTCCAGGTTAGGAGTGTCTCCCACAAGTTCACCACCTAGTGGTCAATGTTCTCATGGTGTACAACTTCGTTTAATTTATAAATGGGTTACAATGACTGTTGAATACATGACATCACCTCCCCGCCAAAGTCTTATTGGGATCACAGGTTAAGTCTCTCTGGTGGTTTACGCTCCCTTGTAGAGCGCCTGAGTTGGGGCTCCAGTTGTTGGGCGCTGGCCTGAGTGTCTGCTGTTTGCGGTGCCTCAGGCCTGTCCGGACTGCCCACAGTGACTGGGCTCTCCTCCACTTGGTTTCTGTGTTCGGTCACCTGTGAAGGAGTGAACTTGATATCGTGTTCTTCCTCTGCTTCTTTGATGGGGTTGCTAAACCTTCTTTTTGTTTGATCCACATGTTTGTAGCAGATTTGTCCATTGGTAAGCTTAACTACCAGAATCCTATTCCCCTCTTTGGCAATCACAGTGCCTGCGATCCATTTAGGCCCTGCAGCGTAGTTGAGGACAAAGACAGGGTCATTGACATTAATACATCGCGCCCTCGCATTCCCGTCATGGTAGTCACATTGTGACTGGCGCCTGCTCTCAACAATTTCTTTCATGTTGGAGTGTATAAGGGATAACCTGGTTTTGAGCGTTCTTTTCATCAGCAGCTCTGTGGGTGGAACCCCTGTGAGCGAGTGTGGTCGGGATCTATTGGCCAATAGGAGGCGTGATAAGCGGCTTTGTAGGGAACCCCCTTGGATTCTGAGCATCCCCTGTTTGATTATCTGCACTGCTCGTTCCACCAGGCCATTTGAGGCCGGCTTGAACGGTGCCGTTCTGACATGGTTGATATCATTTCCTGTCATGAAGTCCTGGAATTCAATGCTTGTAAAGCACGGGCCATTGTCGCTGACCAAGACGTCCGGTGCACCATGGGTGGTGAACATTGCCCATAGACTTTCTACCGTGGCAGAGGATGTGCTTGAATTGAGAATGTCACACTCGATCCATTTGGTGTAGGCGTCTACTACAACCAAAAAATTTTTTCCCATGAAAGGATCTGCGTAGTCCACATTGATGCGTGGCTATGGCTTGGCGGGCCAGGACCAGGGGCTAAGGGGGGGCTTCCCTGGGCGCTTTGCCCAGCTGGGCACACGTGTTGCACCTGCGAACACGAAGTTCCAGGTCTGCATCTATCCCTGGCCACCAAACGTGTGACCTGGCAATTGCCCGGGTGCTCATTGTGGAGTTCTCTGATGAACATCTCTCTGCCCATCTGGGGTATGACTACTCGGTTTCCCCATAGTAGGCAATCGGCCTGAATCGAGAGTTCATCCTTGTGCCTGTGAAATGGTTTGAATTCCTCAGGGCATGCCCCGTCTGGGTGCTCTCTGGATCGCTTCAGTTTTGGATGCAGTAGGTCTGATCCCGTCTGCTGCTACCCTCATCCCCAGTCCCCATTCAGGACACATTTCTTGACTAAAGACAGTAGCAGGTCTCTATTTGTCCAGACTTTGATCTGACGGGCTGTCACGGGTGAGCCTTCGCTTTCGAAAGCTTCAACAGCCATGACCATCTCAGCAGCATGCTTGGTTTCCCCCTCGGTGGTGGCTAGAGGGAGCCTGCTGAGTGCATCGGCGCAGTTTTTAGTGCCCGGTCTGTGCCGAATTGTATAGTTATAGGCGGCTAACGTGAGTGCCCACCTCTGTATGCGGGCCGACGCATTTGCATTTATGGCCTTGTTGTTGGCCAAAAGGGATGTTAGGGGTTTGTGATCTGTCTCCAGTTCAAATTTCCTGCCAAACAGGTACTGGTGCAATTTTTTACTGCATATACACATGCTAGCGCTTCCTTTTCTACCATCCCATAGCCCCTTTCTGCCTGGGACAGACTTCTGGAGGCATAAGCTACTGGCTGTAACTGGCCCTTAGCATTAACATGCTGCAACACACATCCGACCCCATAGGACGATGCATTGCACGTTCAAACAAGTGTCTTACATGGGTCATAAAGCGTTAATAGATTGTTAGAGCATAACAAATTTCATGCTCTATCAAAAGCCCTTTCCTGGCTGTCTCCCCAGACCGATTTGCGTAGGAGCATGTGTAGCGGCTCTAACAGCGTGCTCAATTTAGGAAGAAAGTTACCAAAATAGTTCAGGAGCCCCAGGAACAAATGCAGCTCTGTCGCGTTACGGGGTCTGGGTGCTCTCTGGATCGCTTCAGTTTTGGATGCAGTAGGTCTGATCCCGTCTGCTGCTACCCTCATCCCCAGGAATTCTACCTCTGGAGCTAGGAAGAAGCACTTCACCTTTTTCAGTCACAGACCTACCCGATCCAGTCTGCGTAGCACCTCCTCCAGGTTGCGGAGGTGTTCTTCAGTATCACAACCCGTGATGAGGATGTCATCTTGAAAAACCACTGTCCTTGGAATCGACTTGAGGAGGCTTTCCATATTTCGTTGAAAGATCATGGCGGCTGAGTGAATCCCAAATGGACATCTGTTGTACTCAAACAACCCCTTGTGTGTCGTGATGGTGGTCAGCTTCTTCGACTCACTCGCCAGCTCCTGGGTCATGTAAGCTGAGGTCAGGTCCAATTTTGAAAAAAGTTTGCCACCGAATAGCGTTGCAAAGAGGTCCTCCGCTCTCGGTAGCGGGTACTGGTCTCGGAGTGATACCCAATTCATGGTGGCCTTGTAATCACCACATATCCTGACCGACCCATCCGCCTTGAGCACCGGCACAATCGGGCTCGCCCAGTCACTAAATTCGACTGGCAAAATGATGCCTTCCCTCAGCAGGCGGTCCAATTCGCCTTCTATCTTTTCCCGCGCCACGTACGGCACCGCTCTGGCCTTGTGGTGTACTGGCCTGGCATCCGGGTTTATGTGCATCACTACCTTGGTCCCCATGAAAGTGCCAATGCCGGGTTGAAATAGTGAGTCAAATTTGTCCAGGACCTGTGAGCATGATATTCGCTCCACAGAGGAAATTGCATTGACATCGCCCCATTTCCAGTTCATGACAGCAAGCCAACTCCTCCCCAACAGTGCTGGACCATCCCCCGGGACAATCCAGAGTGGCAACCTGTTCTCCGAATCTTTGTGGGTCACAACTACCATGGCGCTGCCAATCACCGGAATGATCTCCTTTGTATATGTCCGTATCTGTGCGTCAATTGGCAATAATTTTGGCCTCCTGGCCTTGGACGCCCACAACTTGTCAAACTGTTTGATACTCATCAGGGACTGGCTGGCCCCCGTGTCTAGCTCCATTGACACTGGGATGCCATTGAGGAGCACTTTCATTATTATCGGTGGCGTCCTGGTGTATGAACTGTATATGTGCTCCACATGAACTCGCTGAACTTCAGCTTCCAGCGATTTCCCCCAGTGTCCATTTGGTCTCGTAGGGCTTACATCGGGCCCGTCCTCCTCATACATCAACCTGGCTGCAGGCTTCCTGCACATACGCGCCAAGTGACCGCTGACATTGCAGTTTCTGCAGGTATATTGCTGATACCTGCCAGCTCTGGCTGTGTGTTTGCCTCCACACCTCCAACATGAGTAGTTGTTGGAAACAAAAGGTTCATTACCAGTCAATCGTCTCTGACTGTGTCTGTAACTGTCCTTAAGCGCACCATTGACAGGTGTTGATGGCCCCATTACTGGCTGCATTGTCCCTTATGATGGCATGAATCACCATTCAGCTAGCCATTGTCTCTGTTGAATTCCCCCTTTGGGTTAGACTACATGCTCGGGCATGTCCGATTGCCCCTGTCTGCCTGGAGAACTGTGTGCCGCGTTAACAATGTTGACTCCCTGTCCATTTGCTGCATTTAAACCAAGATTTTTGTCAAACATCATTCTGGTCTCTTCCCCCCCTGAGATAAATGTCTGGGCCATCAAAGCCGCCATTTCCAGGGTCAAGTCTTTGGTCTCAATCAGTTTCTTGAAAACCCCAGCGTGCCCAATGACCTCAATAAAAAAGTCTCACAGCATCTCCGCTCTGCATGCATCTGGGAACTTACATAGGCTCGCCAGTCGCCGGAGGTCTGCCACGAAGTCTGGAATGCTTTGCCCTTCTCGCCGCCGGTGCGTGTAAAACTGATGTCTCGCCATGTGCTTGCTGCTCGCCGGTTTAAAGTGTTCCCCGATCAACTTACTGAGCTCTTCAAAGGTCTTGTCTGACGGCTTCTCTGGCGCTAGAAGGTCCTTCATCAGGGAGTACGTCCTGGATCCACAAACCATCAGGAGATGAGCCCGGCGTTTGTCGGCCGAATCCTGTCCCAGCCATTCCTTAGTGACGAAACTTTGCTGTAGTTCAATAAAATCATCCCAATCATCACCAACACAGTACCTCTCGTCTGTGCTGCTAGTGGCCATGCTCGTGTGGTTTAAATCCCAGTTTCTCGTCGCCAATAATATGTCCTTACTATACAGTATAAATAACACACGAGGCCCATACTTGAGAGAAGGTCACTCTGTGACCAGTAACCTTTAGTAGCCAGCACTGAAGTGATGACGGTGGGTGGAGCTTCCCCTTTTATACCTGAAAGTCCAGGTTAGGAGTGTCTCTCACAAGTTCACCACCTAGTGGTCAATGTTCTCACGGTGTACAACTTAGGTCAGTTTATACATGGGTTACAATGACTGTTGAATACATGACAAGAGCACCACAAAATGGCTTCATCAGACCTGCATTCAAAATGGCCTCCTCCATGCCACGAGTCAACATGGAGGAGCATCATGTGACATTGAGCAGCCAATTGGATTTGAAAGCTCCCTTAAAGGAGACCGGTAACCAAAAAAATTTAAAGGGGAAGTTCCAACTATTTGAGTACATGGACTTTAAAGTTAAAGATGCAATTAAAGGGTGCAAGCATGAAAATGTATGCAATGTAACCATGAATTGTGATGCTGGTTTAACTAATGTGACTAATGAGATGAATGCAGGTGTCAGTAAGGTTAAGAACAAGTTTATTATGCTTAACAATAATGATAGAGATTGTGAAATGCCTAATATAACCATGTCTGTTGAAACCAGGACACCCAAAAGTGATGCAAGTGCTAGAACGTATAATGCAGGCTCGACTATGTGTGATCAGAGCCAAGGTGTCATGTATATCGGTCGGATACTGCCAAAGGACATTGGGTCCTACAGGGACCATGCTGATGCCAATGGAATCCCCCTGTGGGAGACCCCCAGGTCCAGAAGGCTACCTGACCATGTAGCCTGGACCTTTGGAACGAATGTGATGCCCCTTGCAGGACACACACACAGGCAGTTGGAGCAGACCCACCAAAGGGACAGTGGTCAATGGGCAGCCCAGCCACCACCAATGGCAACCGGCACCAGACCAGCCCTACAGCCCCTGGCCACCAGGGCCAACACCAGAAGCATGAGGCCAATACCCTCCAGCTTCCCTGGCAAACCCTGGGATGACCTGACCCTCATCCCCATTGGTGGACAAGGAGCCCACCCAGTCTTGTGGCCTTGCCCACCACCCCACAACTACCCACATCACAGTGTATACACCCCACCCACTGCTGCCGTGGTTACCTCCCTGAGGGATCCCACAACAGTGACAGCCACTTGGTTTGTGTATGAGGGAGGGGAAACATATGAGGCCAGCCTCAAGCACAGGGGTCACACCTGGCAACCACACAATCCTCACCACAACCTCCCATAGCCCACCACTGATCACCTCCCCTGGTCATGACAACTAGGATATGAAAAATGCTCAGGGGGGAGTATTGTTATGTAGGCATGCCTGTTCGCTGTGTGATGTCTGTAACACTGTCATGCAACATTGAATGTACCTTTGTACTGTACACAACTTACTGGTACACTAGAGGGTGCTGTTGCTGGAGACCCAGGGGTTACCTGCACACGGCAGGTAACCCAGTATAAAAAGGAACACACAGCTTGTTGTCAGCACTCAGGAACTGCTAATAAAGGACTGCAGGTCTGCACAGTTTAAGTACCATGCCCTGCCTCGTGGAGTCATTACTAAAGGTACCTACATACACTACAGTCCCAATTGCAGCGGATTTTTCCCAGTCAGCTTCTGCCTAACAATGTGGGGCCATCCCTTGGCACAATCCACAGCGGAAGTTCGTGTACTGCTCCATCATAGGAGACTTTGACTTCTGCACTGCTAATTACAGGAATCAGTTCCTTGGTGTAAGGCTTTAGTTTGGTGTGAATGGGGCTGAGCTTGGGCCTGTGTGCCTTGTTGTACCACAGCCTGTTGAAGGCCTTTTTACTCATTATGGACTGACTCGCACCCGTGTCCAGTTCCATAGATACTGGAATTCCTTCAGCTCAACTTTCAGCATTATTGGTGGACATTTCGTGGTGAATATGTGTACCCCGTACACCTCTGCCTCCTCGGCACGAGTCTCCAATTCAGCCTGATCCACAGTGGACCGATCTTTCTCTGCAACAAGGTGGTTTGTAGGGTTTGCAGCTCGCCTGCACATTTGCTAGAGGTGTTCCATTGTTCTGCAACCGTTGCACGCATAGTGCTTGAAGCGGCACTAATGGGGCCGATGATCACCTTCATAGCGCCAACAAGGTGTTAACTGCCTCGCATTAACAATTAATGGCGAACTCTGGGTCATCTGAGGTCGGGCAGCAGCAGCCGGCGTGTACATTCTGCCATGTATATTCCTGCTCGGAAACAACGTTACTTTGTGCACAATACTGGCCGAAACTTCTTTACGCTGCAAAATCTGTTTAGTGTTGTCACTGGTGGACATAAATGCCTGGGCTATCGTTATGGCTTTACTTGATTCGGAGTTTCAACAGTCAACAGTTTGCGAAATATTACCTCATGGCCAATGTCCAGTACAAAAAAGTCTCTAAGCATTTGTTCTAGGAATCCCTCAAATTCGCAATGTCCTGCGAGGCGCCTTAGTTCGGCGACGTAGCTCGCCACTTCCTGGCCCTCCGACGCTGACACGTGTAGAACCGATATCGCCATCAAAACGCTTTCCTTAGGATTTAGGTGCTCCCGGACCAGCGTACACAATTCTTCATAGGATTTAGCTGTTGGTTTTGCCGGAGCTAGGAAATTCTTCATGAGGCCATAGGTTGTTGCCCCACAGAGAGTTAGGAGGATCGCCCTTCGTTTGGCAGCATTCTCGTCCCCTTCCAGCTCGTTGGCCACAAAGTATTGGTCGAGTCTCTCCGTGAAGCCCTTCCCAATCGTCTCCTTCTGAGAACTTCTCCAGGATACCAACTGTTCTTTGCATTTTCATGCGGTTGTTTGTTACCTCGTCGCCAATTGATACGTTCATAATAAAGGATGAAACTGAGTACTGTGTATAATGAGCAAGTGTGACCTTAGCTCCTTTAATAATACAGAGTGCAGGTACCTCGTGGGTGGCCTGCTTATATACCGTGCTCCCAAGGGATGCTGGGATCCCTTGGGACTCCAACAGATAGGCCCTCTGGTGGTGGTGTGATTCAGGTTGCAAGGGGTTAAATACATAACACTTTTCAGATCGGGCCAGGGAGAATCGCTATCGAGAATTATTAATTCGAATGATATATTACTATGGTTTTTCCTTGGCTGCAGTTCAGGTCTCTCTCCGACCCATGAGAAGTGAAAGTGGATAGACAAATGTGCAGCTCGAGCTCTGGCTCGCGTTCCTTTTCTGCCCCATCCAGCGAGCCGAATAGAATGACTTGGCGGGCCGGACATGGCTTACGGGCCGCATTTTGCCCACCCCTGCAGTAGGAGATGCTTTTCTAAGGGTGCAGGAGGCGTACTCTTCAGAGGGCGTTGTGTACCTCAACCCATTGCCACAATTTGTAAAAGGAGCAGGCCAACCCAAACCTAAAAATGATATGATCTGAGCTGAATTCAGAATTCTGGCAAGAGTTACACTCTGTCAAAGGGGCCTTGTTCCTGCTCCCAATTCATACCAGTTTTCCCAAAGCAATACCTTCTAGAAAGTGATGCGTAGTCACTGATACAGCTGTTTGCGCATGGTTAGTCAACCCATTATTGAAACGACTGATTTGACTCACCATGGGATTGGCTGACAAGCAGGCGCGCACAGAGCAACAGGCCACCCAGAAGCATCTCGGCCCCGCTGTTTAGCTCGGGCTTCATTGTTGAACAGCAGAGCAGGTTAATCCTGGGACAATAGTGACATGGGGTCACGTGAAGGCTCCTGCATGGCCGGCCCTTATATAAATAAGGGATTGACAAGAGGGATGTTTGGAACCACACGATGGAAAGCTGCTGAAGATGCTGGAACAGACTGTGCCTCTCATTGCCCTTGCATTGTCGCTAACCCAGGCCTTGTATATTGGCAATGGCCTTCAATACAAAGCTACACATCTAGGTAAGAGCGCTGAAATTGCCCTCTGAATGAAAAAAGTCAAAAGGCTTTACTGGCAACCTAAATAATGTTAGTGTGGGTCAGTGACCATAAAAATACGGATAGTGTGGAATAGGGACAATCAAAATACAGTTATGTTTCTTTTTATTTATTCTTGAGATATGAGTGATGCTGACAAGGCTGGAGTGTCTAGAACTAGGGGGCACAGTCTCAGGATAAGGGGTCGGCCATTTAAGACTGTGATGAGGAGGAATTTCTTCACTCAGAGGGCTGTGAATCTTTGGAATTCTCTGCCCCAGAGGGCTGTGGATGCTGAGTCTCTGAATATATTCAAGACTGCGATAGATAGATTTTTGGACTCTAGGGGAATCAAGGGATATGGAGATCGGGCAGGAGAGTGGGATTGAGGTTGAAGATCAGCCATGATCTTATTGAATGGGGGAGCAGGCTTGAGAGGCCATGTGGCCCACTCCTGCTCATATTTCTTATGTTCTTAAGGACGTGTTTATTGCCCGTCCCTTGTTTCCCAAATAAGACGATGGTGGACTCTTTCTTGCAACTCTTGTGGGCGATGGTGCTCCCATGATGTTGTTCGTCCGGACTAGTTTTTCTCGGGATGTGGGCGTCGCCAGCATTTATAGCCCATCCCTAGTTGCTCTGAGAAGGTAATGATGAACCTTCTTCTTGAACAGCTGGTAGCAGTTTTGATGCAACTGAGGGGCTTGCTAGGCCACTTCAGAAGGCAATTAAGAGCCAACGTCATTGGTGAGGGCTTGTCGTCACATATAAGCCAGGCCGGGCAAGGACGGCAGGTTTCGTTCCCTAGAGGGCATTAGTGAAATAGTTGGGGTTATTGCGACGAGCTTTGTGCTCACTTTTACTGATAATAGATTTTTATTTCCAGATCTTTAAAACTGAATTTTGATTCTCAAATTGCCATGAAGAGGGTTTTGAACTCGTGTTCCCTGGATTTTTAGGCTAAACCTCTGGATTACTAGTCCAGTAACATAATCACTACACTTCCGTATCCCTTTTTAATCCAAACACTGTTCGTGCAGATAAGTGACAGAGCAGGTCCGTTGTTCTTGATGTTATACAAGTAGATAGCACATGGGAAGAAGTGGAATCGGACTTCCATTTAATAACAGCAAGGTTGGTGTAGGTTGGAAGAAAATGGCTTGGACGCTGGTAAACAACACGACTGAATATTTAGCACTGCATGTTTCAGCGAGCCCCTTGGTTGATTCTCTGTCATAGCGAGCTGGCCTAGTGAAGACTGAGTGATTGCACAGAGGAGGGAGACAGAAGGCTGGATTCTCCTCCTTTTGGTGGGGTAGCCGGGGGTCGGAGGGGGGTGGGCAAGACCACCTTTGAGTTCGGCGTGACCCCAACACATTTTTCTGGCTCGGCGTGTAGCGTGAGCCCCTGGTGGTATCCCCGCTACCAAGAGTGAACCGGAGTCAGGCGTGCGAGAGAACTGAGGTGGTGCTGCTGTGAAGCCCTCTTGCAGCAACTGGGAATTTAAAGAGGCGAGGGGCGAAAAAGCCATGGAGAAAAGGTGACATTTTATTTTTGTGCCTTGGCCAAGACTGAGGCCTAAAAAGGCAATGATTTTGAGGCCTACACAGAGGGAGAGAAAGCCTCCATTCTGCCCTCTCCCTCTATCCAGCCAGTTTGGAGTCCTTACCGCTACTACACCTGTGGTGATTTTTACAATCCTAGCCCCTTTTGGGGCTATCCTGGATCAGGCATACTTCTCAAGCGTTCACTCTCAACTTAAGGTTGAGGTAGCCAAATCCTAAAGATGCTGAATGGGTCTGAAGGTCTGGTCTATCTCTCCCTAAAGGAAAGGAACAACCCGAGAATGTTACCATCCTCCAAATAGCAGTTTTTAGCAAGTTTCAGCCAGATTGTAATGTCCCGGATTTTATAAGGGTCCGGGGAGGGTCTCTCCTCAGTAGTGTACCTCTTCAACAAAAGAGTGTACGGAGACGTGGTTCGTGAGTTAATGATACAGAAGACTATGAGAGACAATTCTAAAATATATAGAGGTTTATTAAAGAACCAATCTGCAATTTACAGTGGGTGAGTCAGTCAATCGCAACGTTAACAGTTCTAAAAAAGGTGAAAAATACAATCTTATTTCTAGTAGAGAATCTAACTTTTAAATCTAAACTTCATTACAGTATTACAGTTCTTAAGCTTGTTTAAACAGGATATCCATCAATTATCAAGATAGCACCTTAAATCCCTGAGTAATAGAAGACTATAGAGCAGGCACGATGCCTTCTGCCTTACTCTGATAGTCGAGAAACACCCATTTAAGCAAATCTAAAATTCTCATTCGAGCTCTCAATATTTATACCCATTTCGGTTTGGGTGTTTTCCACAAGTATTTCTTGTTGATCAAGTTAATTGTCGCTAGTTATTTTTCAGCTGACCTTTGCATTGCTAACCACCGTATCAATACAGGGCCATTGTGAGTTTACCATCTATGTTTGAAGGGCAGATGCCATTTGTTTATGCGATGGACAATCCAGATTAGGCAATTCAGCCAACTGCTTTTCAACAATTGTCCTGTTTTAAGAAGTTAATAAAGTTACTTATTGAGGATCAGCCCTTGAAGGCTAGAATTCTTTCAAAGCTCGGACTCCAAAACTAGCCAAACCAGCTGAATGCTATCTCAACAATTGTCTCATTTTTAAAGAAGTTAGAAGATAGAATTCCTTCACACACCGCCTTCCTGCTGGCGGTCGGTGTGGCAGTAAGCAGGGAGATGGGGTGCTTTACCAGGCTCCGTCTCTGCCAACATTTACACACGTCGGGGAGAAGAGGCAGACGGCGGGCTGTCCTGATTGGGGGGCGGTGTGGAAATCGAGGTCGCAGTGGGAACATGGCCGCCAGCCTAGCTGCCCGATTTTCCTTTCCTGGCCAGTTTCAGGTGGGATAACAGAGGAAAATCCCACCCAGAGTCTGGCATCCTGAGGCCAATCTTACATTCAGCCTCAGAATAGGCCTGGGAGTTGTTCCAACACAAAATTCACCCCCCACCCCCCGGCTTCGATGGGCTTTCGTTATTCAGTTTGTGCTACAGAAATTTGCAAACAATTTATCAAATCCCTGCAAACGTCTGCGCAAAAGGTGGGCTGGAAGTATCAGAAAACACAAAGGTATTGTGAGTTAAACTCATAAGCTGAACAGCAGAATAACTTACGCCGGCCAATCAGATTGCTTGGCCCTCAGTTTGACTGACGTCCATTATATGCGATTATGTGGCTCCTTTGGGTTAGTATTTTATTGCTTCTGCATTTTCAATGTGTGAGGTGAGGTGGTTAATTCTCAGAAGCAACCCTCCAAGCAGCTACCAACAGAAGGGCTATCGGTGACACAGTAAGCCAAGCCCCCATCTTCCCTCACCTGAGTAAATCAACGCTTTGCCAATAGAAGAATTCATCACGACATTATTGAAAAGCGCCTGTGACATTCAAACTGTCATAGGGTGTTGACTATGGGAGCAGTCAGATGGTCTTTAGTGGGTCTGTACATTCCTGGCTCCCTATGATTATATGAAAAGCAGTGTGGAAGTCCGCTTGCCACAAGGTTCAAGGGGAAGGCCCAAGGCCACCTTCACAGGTCAACAGTGATGGGCAATAAATGTTGACCTTGCCAGTGACGCTCACATCCTGACAGCAAGTAAAGTAAAACGCACGGTAGCTTTATGACCTACCATTCATCTTTTGGATGTGATGTTAAACCGAGGCTCCGTCTGCTCTCTCAGCTGGATGTAGAAGATCCCATGGCACTATTTCAAAGAGGAGCAGGAGCGTTCTCCCCAGTGATTTATCCTTCAATCAACATCATTAAAACAGATTATCTGGTCATTATCACATTGCTGTTTGTGGGAGCTTGCTTGTGCGCAAATTGTCTGCCGCCTTTCCTACGTTACAACAGTGACTACACTCCAACAGTACTTTGGGAAGTCCTGAGGTCATGAAAGGTGCTATATAAATGCAAGTCTTTTTGTTTTCTCTATCGCCATTCAAAATAGTGGTGATATCTAGTTAAGCAACCCCATTCTGTACAGAGATAAATGGGTTTATAGTACAGCCTGTGATATACTGAACCCAACAGTATACGTAGTGTTAAAAGACTGCGGTACACTGAAAACCTTGTATTGCCTTACTTATCACGTCTCAGGAACATCCTAAATCACTTCATCCAACTTATTTTGGCGTGCAGTCATTCATTATGTTGGAAAACACAGCAGCTATTATGCACACAGCAAACAGCAATGAGAGTAATAATCAGGTGGTTTGTTTGTTTGATAATGTTTGTTGAGGGAGGAATATTGGTCATGGGATCTTTATAGACCATCTAAGCAGACAGTCATTACCAACAATGCAAGTTGAAATTTTACCCAAATGTTTTCCCCTTGCCAATGACATTACTAGAATGGTACCAGGCATGAAAGACTTCAGCTATGTGGAGAGAGTAGAGCCCGGAGTAACAGCGGTTGTGAGGAGGCAGAATACCTCCAGCGAAACAACAACAGGAGCAACAATTGAAAAACAGTCTAAAGTGATGTTAAAACCAGGGAAGGAGCTGATTGGTGAGTAGCTGGTAAGTGTTTCTAGTTAATAGTATATTAAGTAATGCCCTGTCAGCTCAGTCCCGTGGAATGCACATCCTGTGACATGTGGGAACTCCAGAACACTTCCCGTGACCTGGACAAACACATGTGCAGGAGGTGTCGTCAGCTGGAGGAACTCGAGCTCCAGGTTTCGGAGCTTGAGCAGCAGCTGGCGTTGTTGCGGTGCATCCGCGAGGCTGAGAACTTCGTGGATAGCACGTTTCAGGTGGTGGTCATGCCGCAGCTTAAGAGTGTGCAGGCAGAGAGGGAATGGGTGACTGCCAGACAGAAGAGGAGGGCCAGGTGGGTAGTGCAGGAATCCCCTGAGTGCATCCCCTGTTTTTCTGCAACTGCAGACATGACTCCAGGATGGTATGTTGCCTCCCTGGTGTCAGGGTCAAGGATGTCACTGAGCGACTGCAGAATATTCTGAGGGGGAATGGTGAACAGCCAGAGGTCGTGGTTCATATCGGTACCAACGACATAGGTATAAAGAGGGATGAGATCCTGCAGGCAAATTTTTCGGAGCTAGGAAAAAGATTAAAATGTAGGACCTCAAAGGTTGTAATCTCTGGATTACCCCAGTGCCAGGCGCGAGCGAGTATAGAAATAGCAGGATTGCGTAGATGAATGTGTGGCTGGAGAGATGGTGCAGGAGTGAGGGCTTCAGATCTCTGGGGCATTGGGACTGGTTCTGGAGGATGTGAGACCTGTACAGGCTGGATGGGTTGCATCTCAACAGGGCCGGAACCAATATCCTCACGGGGAGGTTTGCTAGTGCCAATGAGAAGGGTTTAAACTAAGTTGGCAGTGGGGTGAGCATCAGGATGCAGCATTAGAAATGAGAAACAAGGTGCACAAAGGATTGGGAGAGACAGAGAGCCCTAAATTAAGGAATAGCAAGGTATTAGGTGGGGTCAGACTAAGGGAGAACACAAGATGGTCTAAGATAGGTTTACAGTGTATGTATGTGAATGCACGAAGCATAGCAAACAAGGTAAGTGAGCTGCAGGCACAAAGAACCACATGGAAATATGATGTTGTGGCAATAAGGTCAGGATTGGGTATTAAATATTCCTGGTTATAAGGTGTTCAGGAAAGATAGGAGGTGGTGTGGCAGTATTGATTAAGGAGAATGCTACCGTGCTGGAGAGGGAGGATGTCCGAGAGGAGTCAAGGACAGAATCTATATGGCTGTGGTTAAGAAATAATAGAGGTGCCATTACACTGCTAGGTGTATTCTATAGGCCACCAAATTGTGGAAACGTTATGGAGGAGCAAATTTCCAGAGAAATTAAAGAGAGGTACAAGAACTATAGAGTAGTAGCAATGGGGGAACTTCAACTATCCTAATATGGACTAGTAATAGTATAAAGAGCAGAGAAGGGGAAGAATTTCTGAAGTATGTTCAGGAGAACTTTCTTGATCAGTATGTTTCTGGTCCAACAAGGGAGGAGGCATTGCTGGATCTGGTTCTCGAGAATGTGGTAGGTCAAGTGGAGCAAGTGTCAGTTGGTGAACATTTAGGGAACAGTGAACATAGTATCATAAGGTTTAGATTAGTTATGAAAAAAGACAGGGAGCAATTTAAGCAAAAATGTTTAACTGGGGGAAGGCCAATTTCAGTTGGATGAGAACGGATCTGGCTCGGGTAAATTAGAATCGAAGATTGGCAGGCAAAACTGTAATGGAACAATGGGCTGCCTTTAAAGAGGAAATAGTGCAGGTACTGTTAAGTTTCATTCCCACTAGGGGGAAAGGTAGGGCAACTAAAGTCAGGGCTCCTTGAATAATGAAAGAGATAGATAATATGTCTCTTTTAGACAAGCAGAAAAAGAGCGCTTATGACAGATGTCAGGTTGCAAATACATCTAAGAATCAGACTATATATAGAAAGATCAGAGGAGAAATAAAAAAGAAAATAAGAGGGGCAAATAGAGGGTATGAGAATAGAATGGCAGCCAACATAAAAGGGAATCCAAAAGTCTTCTATAGTCACATAAACGGCAAAAGGGTAGTAAGAGGAGGGGTGGGGCCAATTATGGGTCAAAAGGGAGACCTATGCATGGAGGCAGAGGATATGCTGAGGTACTAAATGAATACTTTGCATCTATCTTCACCAAGGAAGAGATACTGCCATAGACATCGTGAAGGAGGAGATACTTGATAAGATAAACATTGATAAAGAGCAGGTATTAGAAAGGCTGGCTGTACTTAAAATAGATAAATCACCAGGACCGGATGGGATGCGTCCTAGGATGCTAAGGGAATTGAGGGAGGAAATCGCAGAAGTACTGGCCATAATATTCCAATCCTCCTTAGATGCAGGGATGGTGCCAGAGGATTGGAGAATTGTAAATGTTACACCATTATTCAAAAAAACGGTGTAAAAATAAACCCAGCAACTACAGGCCAGTCAGTTTAACCTCGGTAGTGGGGAAGCTTTTAGAAACAGTAATCAGAGACAAAATTAACAGTCACTTGGATAGGGGTGGATTAATTAAGGAAAGCCAGCACGGATTTTCTAAAGGCAAATCGTGTTTAACCAACTTGATGGAAGTTTTTTGATGAGGTAACAGAGAGGGTTGATGAGGGCAAAGCGGTTGACGGTACACGGATTTCCAAAAGGCGTTTGATAAAGTGCCACATAATAGGCTTGCCAGCAAAGTTGAAGCCCATGGAATGAAAGGGACAGTGGCAGTGGATACGGAATTGGCTAAATGAGAAGAAACAGAGAGTAGTGGTGAACAGTTGTTTTTCGGACTGGAGAAAGGTATACAGTGGTGTTCCCCAGGGATCAGTTAGAGGACCACTGCTTTTCTTGATATATATTAATGACTTGGGTGCACAGGGCACAATTAAAAAATTTGCAGATGACGCAAAACTCAGAAGTATAGTGAACAGTGAGGAGGGGAGGGATAGACTTCAGGAAGACAGACTGGTAAAATGGGCGGACACGTGGCAGGTGAAATTTAACGCAGAAAAGTATGAAGTGATTTTTTTGGTAGAAAGAATGAGGAGAAGACAATTAAATGGCACAATCCTGAAGGGGGTGCATGAACAGACAGACCTGGGGGTATGTGTGCATAAATCGTTGGCGGTGTCAGAGCAGATTGAGAAAGCAGTTAAAAAGACTTACGGGATCCTGGGCTTCATAAATAGAGGTAAAGAGTACAAAAATGTGGACATGATGAACCTGTATAAAACACTGGTTCGGCCCCAACTGTAGTACTGAATACAATTCTGGGCATCACACTTTAGGAAGGATGTGAAGGCCTTAGAGAAGGTGCAGAAAAGATTTACGAGAATGATTCCAGGAATGAGGGACTTAAGTTACGTTAATAGGCTGGAGAAGCTGGGGTTGTTTTCCTTGAAGCAGAGAAGATTGAGAGGAGATTAGATCGAGGTGTTCAAAATCATGAGGGGTCTGGATAGAGCAGATAGAGGGAAACTGTTCCCATTGGTCCAAGGGTCGAGAACTAGAGGAGACAGATTTAAGGTGATTGGCAAAAGAACCAAAGATGACGCAAGAAAAAAATTTTTTAGGCAGCGAGTGGTTGGATTCTGGAATGCACGGTCTGAAAGGGTGGTGGAGGCAGACTCAATCTTATCTTTCAAAAGGGAAGTGCATAACTATCTGAAGGAAAAAAAATTGCAGGGTTACGGGGAAAGGGCAGGGGAGTGGGACTAGCTGAGAGCTGGCACGGGCTCAGCGGGCCAAATGACTTTCTTCTGTGCTGTAACCATTCTATGATTCTGTGAAAATGGGGTTGTTCTCCTTCGAGCAGAGAAGGTTAAAAGGAGATTTGATGGAGGGATTCAAAATCATGAATAGTTTTGTAGAGTAGATAAGGAGAAACTGTTTCCAGTGGCAAAAGGGTCGGTAACCAGAGGACACAGATTTATTTTACACAATGAGTTGTTGTGATCTAGAATGCACTGCCTGAAAGCATGGTGGAAGCAGATTCAATAGTAACATTCAAAAGAGAATTGGATAAATACATGAAGGGAAAAAATGACAGGGCTATGAGGAAAGAGTATGGTAGTGGGGTAATTGGAAGGCTCTAGCAAAGAGCCGGCATAGGCATAATTGGCCAAATAGCCTCCTTCTGTGCTGTATCATTCTATGATGTTCTTCTGTTCTTATGTTCTTATTAATGTTGGGGAAGTCCAGAACCAGGGTCACAGTCTGGGGATGGGGGGTGGGACATTTGGGACCGAGATGGGAAGAGGCTTCTTCACCCGGAGGGTGGTGGGCCTGTGGAGTTCTCTTGCACGGAGGGTTGTTGGGGCCAGTTCGCTGGATGTGTTCAAAAAGGAGTTAGCTGTAGTCCTTGCTACTGGGGGGATCAAGGGGTATGGCGAGAAAGCAGGAATGGGGTACTGAAGTTGCATGTTCAGCCATGAACTCATTGAATGGCGGTGCAGGCTCGAAGGGCCGAATGGCCTACTCCTGCACCTATTTTCTATGTTTCTATTTCTATAATCATGTGATTAGTATCAACATGAAAATTGTTTGCTTATGACTGCAGCCCACAAAAATGTAACGGTCACCACTCTTATAAAGATTTATAATAACATCCTCGTAGCACACTGCTGTTAGAGTCACCAATAGTACTGGGAACCCTGTCAGTAAACTGCTGCTACTTCAAACATGTTCCTTATTTTCAATTAGTAGCCTACATTGGAAAATGGCAATCATGTTGGTACAGGTCACTGTGGGGCCGAATTTGGTCAAGGCCTCAGCCCGCCCAAGTGCCGCCGATGGCCACCGAGGTACGGGACGGTACTTTCGGCGGGATATTCATGAAGAAGGTCCCTCGAAGGGCGGAGGGCGGAAAATGAGGGACATACGCCACCAATCTGGGCGGCAGCGGGCGAGAAGTCTCATTCTCGGTGGCAGAGACGCTTACCGCCCAAGTGTCGCCAAGTCAGGCCCATGGAGGGTCGAAGACCTAATAATAAAAATCATGAACAAAAAATTTTTAAACTATCAGAAGACCTTTAGGGGACCCCATCAAGATAAGTTGCTGTGGAAAAATCAATTAAAAAATGTTCACTAACCTTTTTTCAACGATCTTCATACGTACCGCCGGGGACAGACCAGCCTTCTTGCAGCAGTCCACCCCCGTTCTGCCACCGACTCCCCCCCGCACAAATAGAAACATAGAAACGTAGAAAATAGGTGCAGGAGTAGGCCATTCGGCCCTTCGAGCCTGCACCGCCATTCAATGAGTTCATGGCTGAACATGCAACTTGAGTACCCCATTCCTGCTTTCTCGCCTTACCCCTTGATCCACCGAGTAGTAAGGACTACATCTAACTCCTTGTTGAATATATTTAGACAATTGGCCTCAACAACTTTCTGTGGTAGAGAATTCCACAGGTTCACCACTCTCTGGGTGAAGAAGTTTCTCCTCATCTCGGTCCTAAATGGCTTATCCCTTATCCTTAGATTGTGACCCCTGGTTCTGGACTTCCTCAACATTGGGAACATTCTTCCTGCATCTAACCTGTCTAAACCTGTCAGAATTTTAAACATTTCTATGAGATCCCCTCTCATTCTTCTGAACTCCAGTGAATACAAGCCCAGTTGATCCAGTCTTTCTTGATATGTCAGTCCCGCCATCCCGGGAATCAGTCTGGTGAACCTTTGCTGCACTCCCTCAATAGCAAAATGTCCTTCCTCAAGTTGGACCAAAACTGTACACAATACTCCAGGTGTGGCCTCACCAAGGCCCTGTACAACTGAAGTAACACCTCCCTGTCCCTGTACTCAAATCCCCTCGCTATGAAGGCCAACATGCCATTTGCTTTCTTAACAGCCTGCTATACCTGCATGCCAACCTTCAATGACTGATGTACCATGACACCCAGGTCTCGTTGCACCTCCTCTTTTCCTAATCTGTCACCATTCAGATAATAGTCTGTCTCTCTGTTTTTACCACCAAAGTGGATAACCTCACATTTATCCACATTATACTTCATCTGCCATGCATTTGCCCACTCACCTAACCTATCCAAGTCACTCTGCAGCCTCATAGCATCCTCCTCGCAGCTCACACTGCCACCCAACTTAGTGTCATCTGCAAATTTGGAGATACTACATTTAATCCCCTCGTCTAAATCATTAATGTACAATGTAAACAGCTGGGGCCCCAGCACAGAACCTTGCAGTACCCCACTAGTCATTGCCTGCCATTCTGAAAAGTACCCATTTACTCCTACTCTTTGCTTCCTGTCTGCCAACCAGTTCTCAATCCACGTCAGCACACTACCCCCAATCCCATGTGCTTTAACTTTGCACATTAATCTCTTGTGTTGGACCTTGTCGAAAGCCTTCTGAAAGTCCAAATACACCACATCAACTGGTTCACCCTTGTCCACTCTACTGGAAACATCCTCAAAAAATTCCAGAAGATTTGTCAAGCATGATTTCCCTTTCACAAATCCATGCTGACTTGGACCGATCATGTCACCTCTTTCCAAATGCGCTGCTATGACATCCTTAATAAGTGATTCCATCATTTTACCCACTACCGATGTCAGGCTGACCGGTCTATAATTCCCTGTTTTCTCTCTCCCTTCTTTTTTAAAAAGTGGGGTTATATTGGCTACCCTCCACTCGATAGGAACTGATCCAGAGTCAATGGAATGTTGGAAAATGACTGTCAATGCATCCGCTATTTCCAAGGCCACCTCCTTAAGTACTCTGGGATGCAGTCCATCAGGCCCTGGGAATTTATCGGCCTTTATTCCTATCAATTTCCCCAACACAATTACCCGACTTAATAAGGCATCTCGGTGGGCGGGAGTCTACTTACGCCACTTGTCCGTCCGCTGATGTCGGCGGGCGCTTCCCAGTAGCTCTCCCCTCCCGCCCGCTCCAGGCCATGTCGAAAGTGGCACTGGACGGATGTTGCAGAGGAATGTCGGCGGTAGTGGGTGGCAGTCGGCGGGACTGGGCGGTAAGTTGATCAATTTCGGCCCCTGAGCTCCAACACAATATACCATGGTATGTGTGCGGAGGTGGGGGGGGAGGCGGGGGGCAGGAATTGTAGGTTAAATGTCCCTACGGCTGAGTGGCTGACTCATCTGTGCTCCTGTTGAGAAGGCCCAAACAATGAACAGGCTCGTCCTCATGGAGGAGGAATGAAGAGTCATTCCCCTAACTGCTTCTGAGTAATAACTGGTAACAGGCTCAGGCCAGCATGGCCAGATGTTGCCGGCTTGCCCTACTAGTACAGTCAGTCTGCTAGAAACCTGAAAGAAAATAGTAAGATTTACACTATAGATAGATAGTTGGACAGATAGACCAATACATAGAATATACAGCACAGAAACAGGCCTTTATGCTCCAAAGCTTCCTCCCAACCCCGTGTGAAGGCCTTAGAGAGGGTGCAGAAAAGATTTACGAGAATGGTTCCAGGGAGGAGGAACTTCAGTTATGTGGATAGATTGGAGAAGCTGGTGTTGTTCTCCATGGACAGAGAAGGCTGAGAGGAGATCTGATAGAGGTGTTCAAAATCATGAGGGGTCTAGACAGAGCTGTAGAGAGAAACTGTTCCCATTGGCGGAGAACCAGAGGAGACAGATTTAAAGGGATTGGCAAAAGAACCAAAGGTGACATGAGGGAAAACTTTTTACACAGCGAGAGGTTAGGATCTGGAATGCACGGCCTGAAAGAGTGGTGGAGGCAGACTCAATTGTAGCATTCAAAAGGGAATTGGATAAGTACCTGAAGGAAAATAATTTGCAAAGCTACGGGGAAAGGGCAGGGAAGTGGGACTAGCTGAAGTGCTCTTGCAGAGAGCTGGCACAGGCTTGACAGGCTGAATAGTCTCCTTCTGTGCTGTAACCCTTCTATGATTCCATTCTATAACCCTATCAACACAACTTTCTATTCCTTTCTCCTTCATGTACTTATCTAACTTCCCCTTAAATGCATCTATACTATTTGCTTCAACTACTCCCTGTGGCAGCGAGTTCCACATTCTAACCACTCTCTGGGTAAAGACGTTTCTCTTGAATTCCCTATTGGATTGATTAGTGACTATTTTATATTTATAATTCCTAGTTTTGGTCTCCCCCACAAATGGAAACATCTGACTCTATCAAACCCTTCCATAATCTTAAAGACATCTATCAGGTCACCCCTCAGCCTTCAAAGCACTAGCCTGTTCAAATTTTCCTGATAGATGTAACCTACATAGGTAGACCGACAGGTAGATTGTGTGTTAAACAGACAGCTCTATATTGAGAGCAGTCCATGCTGACATCTATATTTATTGGGTTTTCAGACTGGCCGGGGGACTGTGGTATCTCACAATTCTTGCCGAATGTAGCTGGGAGGATCGTATCTGGGAATGAGGCACGTCCACATTCCTGGCCGTGGCAGGTCTCTCTGCAGGTAAACAACTCAATGAGGAGCGCTGATAGGAGATGAAGCACAGATCTGGGATCTGCTGTGCGAGGATATTCCGGTTTTTAGAATAGAGCTCAGTATGGTCGGCCCATCACTCCTGTGCCGGTTCTTTGAAAGAGCTATCCATGTCCGCCACATTCCCTTGCCCTTTCCCCATACCCTTTTACATATTTCTTTTTCAAATATTAATCCACTTCCCTTTTTAAAAGTTGTGGATTCAGCTTCCATCGCTGGTTGGACATTTCATTCCCTAACAATCCTCCGTGTTAAACAAGTTCTCCTAAAGCTCTCATTGGTAATGATTTTAAATATACCCTCTAGTTATCAATTTACCAACCAGTTTCTCTCTATTCGCCTTACAACAGTGACTACACTCCAAAAGTACTTGGTTGTAAAGCACTTTGAGACGTCCGGTGGTCATGAAAGGCGGGATATAAATGCAAATCTTTCTTTCTTAGCAAAACCCTTCATAATTTGGAAGGTCTCCTGAGCCAAACAAAAGAAAATGGCTAATATCTATTTAAAGTGGGATTGAATGTCACGACAAGTCGATACGAAGGGTCTATTCTCCCAGTTTGGACCCTCGCTTGACAGGACCATGGATCAGGGAATCGGGTTTACAATATTCCTCGGGGAGCACAGAAGTACAGAGTTACCCTAATTATCTCATTACTTCTGGGTCTTGGCCTCAAGTCGATCCCAGAGTCAAACAGCGAAAGTCTCCTGAGGTTGTGAATGAAATGAACGTGTCTAGTCTCGTCCCAGTTCCCAGTGGGTATGGGTCCATGATACAAAGGTGCTCTTACTTTTGTATCCAATTGGCACAGAATTCGCCATATCACTGTGAGTGAGGTGAGAATGAGAAGGAAAACAAGTGAACTTAGTGCATGGGATGATCCTAAAACTTCAGAGATGCCACAAGAATGATTGGCATGAGAATTGAAAATATCAGTCTGGTGCAGTGGGGAGTAATCTTTTAGAGGAAATCTTCCCCTGTGGTCAGGCAGAGTAGAGCAATTTCATTCTACAGCCAGCACTACGAGGTCGATTTTTGTCCCTGCTTTTGAGCAGGAATGAAGTGGTAGCGCAGGAAAATGGCGGTGTGCTACGAACCGCCCCCTTCTGGCTGCTGATCTGCCCACCACCATTTCCACCCAGTCCTGGAAACGCATGGCCAAAGGGCCATTAAGGTACGAAAATTGGGGTCCCATGACCCTATTGCAATTTTCAGGGACCAATGGGTTGTGCCCGCATTGCCCATTGGTTCTTAAAGGGACCATGTCAGGCTGATCAAAAAACGGTAAGTAAAAGTTTATTTTAATATGATATTTGTAGGGACAGGAGCAGCATTAATGTTCCCCTTGACCCCACAGAAATCTTTCCATTGGCTGCTGTTCCCTCCGTGAGAAAAATGAAGATAATTGGAAACATGAGAAGGCAAAAAAACACCCCTGGCATGGACAGACCCCTTGTCTCAAGAAATAAAAGCTGTGGAAAAAGCCTATTTACATATATTTTCATTTTAAAAAAGGCCTATTTGAAAGCAAAATAAAAAATGTCTTCGTTGGTTTTGTTCCCAGGCAGGTGGATAGTGAAAACTGCCCGATTTTACCTCCCTGTAATCCCAGGGACAATGTTGGTGACCCAGCCGTTGAGGATCAAATCTAACCATTACCTCGAAGACTATAAAGTAACCTGTCTTTCTCTCTTGCTAGGTGCGTCCCAGGGGGAGTCGGTCCTACAGGCATGTATGTGGTGGGACCCTCATTCACAAACACTGGGTCCTGACTGCAGCACATTGCTTTCAGAAGTAAGTGAACAAAAGCTTAAGGAACCGTGTTCAAATTACAGACAGCGACAGAACTAGTGAAGTGTGTCTGCATTAGTGCTTTACCGGATCTGTAAACAGAGGTCTGCAGAATTGGTGATAGTGTGACTGCATTATTCCATCGATGGTTTAATGTACTCATTGTTAATGTTTTTACATATCAATGAAAACAAAGCTGGCCAAACTCACTTGTTCCCTCAGGTGCAACTCCAGTGGGAGTGTGGAAGAAGGGCCCAGATATAGGCCGGGACCCTGATGTGCTTGACCTTACTCCATCCAAAGCTAGCAAAGCGGGTGGAGCCTAAGTCGGAGCTTGGGGCGCGGCCAGGGGCAGGAACTCCCTATGCTGGGAGCTCTGGCTTCCCTGCGCTGAGTGGGACTTGGCACAAGGTTGGAGGCCTGTAAACATAGAAAATAGGTGTAGGAGCAGGCCATTCAGCCCTTCTAGCCTGCACCGCCATTCAATGAGTTCATGGCTGAACATGAAACTTCAGTACCCCCTTCCTGCTTTCTCGCCATACCCCTTGATCCCCCGAGTAGTAAGGACTTCATCTAACTCCCTTTTGAATATATTTAGTGAATTGGCCCCAACCACTTTCTGTGACAGAAAATTCCTCTGGGTGAAGAGGTCTCTCCTCATCTCGGTCCTAAATGGCTTACCCCTTATCCTTAGACTGTGACCCCTGGTTCTGGACTTCCCCTGTACAGCTGGGCCCCACTGGGATGTGGGAGTGGTGGGGATGGGGGGAGTCCAGGCCAGGATAGCGGCTTAGATCCCTGAAAGTCAAGTATTAGCTCCCCTTGTAAAGCGGCAGAAGGGGCTCTGACCTAATTTGGGGTGGGGTGGATGTAGCAGCAGGTACCAGAGATTCCCGCAGTGGTCAAGCTGGTAAGTACCCCAAAGGCTCCATAGTGGCATTAGTGCCCATCGGCTCGAGATGCCCACTCCAGCAGGACCAACACTGCATGGCACCAGGTTTTTGACAATTTTGGGGCCCAATTGCTTTCTTGGAGTGGGAGGCTGTGGGGGGGGGGGGGGCTAAGAGCTCAGTGTCCTATAAATGTCTGCCCCAAGACCCCCTCAAAAATCAACACGAAAGTATAACAACAAATTGTATTTATATAGCGCCTTTAATGTAATGAAACATCCCAAGGCACTTCACAGGAGTATTATGAGATGAAAAAAATTAACAGAGCCGCATAAGTAGAAATCAGAGCAGGTGGTCAAAGAAGTAGTTTTTAAGGAGCGTCTTGAAGGAGGAAAGAGAGGTAGCGAGGTGGAGAGGTTTAGGCAGGGAGTTCCAGAGCTTGGGGCTTAGGCAACAGAAGGCACGGCCACCAATGGTAGAGCGATTATAATCAAGGATGCTCAAGAGGGCAGAATTAGAGGAGCACAGTCATCTCGGGGGTTGTGGGGCTGCAGGAGATTAGAGATAGGGAGGGGCGAGGCCATAGATGGATTTGAAAATAAGGATGAGAATTTTGAAATTGAGGCGTTGCTTAAATGGGGGCCAATATAAGTCAGCGAGCACAGAGGTGATGGGTGAGTGGGACTTGGTGCGAGTTAGGACTCGGGCAGCCGAGTGTTGGATCACCTCTAGTTTACGTAGGGTAGAATGTTGGAGGCCAGCCAGGAGTGCATTGGAATAGTCAAGTCTAGAGGTAACAAAGGCACGGATGAGGGTTTCAGTCGCAGATGAGCTGAGGCAAGGGCGGAGATGGGTGATGTTATGGAGGTGGAAATAGGCTGTCTTAGTTATGCTGCGGATATGTGGTCGAAAGCTAATTTCAGGGTCAAATATGACACCACGGTTGTGAACAGTCTGGTTCAGCCTCAGACAGAAGTTGTGGAGAGGGATGGAGTCAGTGGCTAGGGATGGAGTTATGTGGCGGGGATCGAAAACAATGGCTTCGGTCTTCCCAATATTCAATTGAAGAAAATTTCTGCTCATCCAGAACTGTATGTCAGACAAGCAGTTTGACAATTTAGAGACCGTGAATGGGTCGAGAGAAATGGCAGTGAGACAGAGCTGTCATCAGCGTACATGTAGAAACTGATGCTGTGTTTTCGGATAACGTCGCCAAGCGGCAACAAGTAGATGAGAAATAGGAGAGTGCCAAGGATAAATCCTTAGGGGATACCAGAGGTAATGATGCGGGGGTGAGAAGACAAGCCGTTGAAGGTGATTCTCTGGCTATGATTAGATAGATAACAAAACACCAGGAACTGACTGAGAGATACTGGTCAATGTACAGAAAGCTCCAATGATTATATTTAGAATTTTGGGATAATTGAGTAATTGCCACATTAAACCATTTATCTTGGAAACTTGACCCTTGATCTAAACCATTGTCCATTCCAGGGGAAAAGCCGAGGATGCTGCTAATTGGCGTCTTGTCCTTGGTAAACACAACCTGAACCGTACTGAACGGACAGAGAAGATCTATCGTGTGAAAAGAATCTACAGACACGAACGCTTCCGCTACCCGCTCCTCAGCGAAATTGACTACGATGTTGCGATGGTCAGGTCAGCGGTGGACATTCAAACAAGCAGCTACATCCGATATGCTTGCATGCCGAGACAGACGAGCCAACTGAGACCTGGGCATCAGTGCTGGGCCACAGGCTGGGGCGACACCAGAGGTAAGAATCTTGGCCTTTATTGCAAAGGTAATGGAATATAAAAGCAGTTAGACAGGGTATTGGTGAAGCCACATCTGGAATACTACATACAGTTTTGGTTTCCATATTTAAGAAAGGTATACTTGCTTTGGAGGCAGTTCAGAGAAGGTTCACTCGGTTGATTCCGGAGATGAGGAAAGGTTGAGTAGATTGGGCCTCTACTCATTGGAATTCAGAAGAATGAGAGGTGATCTTATCGAAACGTATAAGATGATGAGGGGGCTTGACGAAGTGGATGCAGTGAGGATGTTTCCACTGATAGGGGAGACTAGAACTAGGGGGCGTAATTTACCAAAATTCCCTGGATTCTGGGGAGGTCCCAACAGATTGGAAAACTGCAAATGTAACACCCCTATTTAAAAAAGGAGGCAGACAAAAAGCAGGAAACTATAGACGAGTTAGCCTAACATCTGTGGTTGGGAAAATGTTGGAGTCCATTATTAAAGAAGCAGTAGCAGGATATTTGTAAAGCAAAATTTGGTCAGGCAGAGTCAGCATAGATTTACGAAGGTGAAGTCATGTTTGACAAATTTGCTGGAATTCTTTGAGGATGTAACAAACAGGGTGGATAACGGGGAACCAGTGGATGTGGTGTATTTGGACTTCCAGAAGGCATTTGACAAGGTGCCACATAAAAGGTTACTGTACAAGATAAAAGTTCATGTGGTTGGGGGTAATATATTAGCATGGACAGAGGATTGACCAACTAACAGAGAACAGAGAGTCGGAATAAATGATTCATTCTCTGGTTGGCAATCAGTAACTAGTGGGGTGTCGCAGGGATCAGTGCTGGGACCCCAACTATTTACAATCTATATTAACGACTTGGAAGAGTGTAACATAGCCAAGTTTGCTGACGATACAAAGATGGGAGGAAAAGCAATGTGTGAGGAGGACACAAAAAAATCTGCAAAAGGACATAGACAGGCTAAATGAGTGGACAAAAATTTGGCAGATGGAGCATAATGTTGGAAAGTGTGAGATCATGAACTTTGGCAGAAAAAAATCAAAGAGCAAGTTATGTTGGGGAAATTGATGGGATTGAAGGCCAGAGTACTTAAGGAGGTGGCCTTGGAAATAGCGGATGCATTGACAGTCATTTTCCAACATTCCATAGACTCTGGATCAGTTCCTATGGAGTGGAGGGTAGCAAATGTAACCCCACTTTTTAAAAAAGGAGGGAGAGAGAAAACGGAATTATAGACCAGTCAGCCTGACATCGGTAGTGGGTAAAATGATGGAATCAATTATTAATGATGTCATAGCAGCGCATTTCGAAAGAGATGACATGATAGGTTCAAGTCAGCATGGATTTGTGAAGGGGAAATCATGTTTGACAAATCTTCTGGAATTTTTTGAGGATGTTTCCAGTAGAGTGGACAAGGGTAAACCAGTTGATGTGGTGTATTTCGACTTTCAGAAAGCTTTCGACAAAGTTCCACACAAGAGATTAATGTGCAAAGTTAAAGCACATGGGATTGGGGATATTGTGCTGACGTGGATTGAGAACTGGTTGGCAGACAGGAAGCAAAGAGTAGGAGTAAATGGGTACATTTCAGAATGGCAGGCAGTGACGAGTGGAGTACCGCAAGGTTCTGTGCTGGGGCCCCAGCTGTTTACATTGTACATTAATGATTTAGAAGAGGGGATTAAATGTAGTATCTCCAAATTTGCGGATACACTAAGTTGGGTGGCAGTATGAGCTGCGAGGAGGATGCTATGAGGCTGCAGAGTGACTTGGATAGGTTAGGTGAGTGGGCAAATGCATGGCAGATGAAGTATAATGTAGATAAATGTGAGGTTATCCACTTTGGTGGTAAAAACAGAGAGACAGACTATTATCTGAATGGTGACAGATTAGGAAAAGGGGAGATGCAACGAGACCTAGGTGTCATGGTACATATAGAAAAAACATAGAAACATAGAAAATAGGTGCAGGAGTAGGCCATTCGGTCCTTCGAGCCTGCACCGCCATTCAATGAGTTCATGGCTGAACATGCAACTTCAGTACCCCATTCCTGCTTTCTCGCCATACCCCTTGATCCCCCTAGTAGTAAGGACTTCATCTAACTCCTTTTTGAATATATTTAGTGAATTGGCCTCAACAACATCAGTCATTGAAGGTTGGCATGCAGGTACAGCAGGCGGTTAAGAAAGCAAATGGCACGTTGGCCTTCATAGCGAGGGGATTTGAGTACAGGGGCAGGGAGGTGTTACTACAGTTGTACAGGGCCTTGGTGAGGCCACACCTGGAGTATTGTGTACAGTTTTGGTCTCCTAACTTGAGGATGGACATTCTTGCTATTGAGGGAGTGCAGCGAAAGTTCACCAGACTGATTCCCGGGATGGCGGTACTGACATATCAAGAAAGACTGGATCAACTGGGCTTGTATTCACTGGAGTTCAGAAGAATGAGAGAAACGTTTAAAATTCTGACAGGTTTAGACAGGTTAGATGCAGGAAGAATGTTCCCAATGCTGGGGAAGTCCAGAACCAGGGGTCACAGTCTAAGGATAAGGGATAAGCCATTTAGGACTGAGATGAGGAGAAACTTCTTCACCTAGAGAGTGTGAACCCTTGGAATTCTCTACCACAGAAAATTGTTGAGGCCAATTGTCTAAATCTGCAAAAGGACATATATTCAACAAGGAGTTAGATGTAGTCCTTACTACTAGGGGGATCAAGGGGTAAGGCGAGAAAGCAGGAATGGGGTACTGAAGTTGCATGTTCAGCCATGAACTCATTGAATGGTGGTGCAGGCTCAAAGGCTGAATGGTCTACTCCTGCACCTATTTTCTATGTTTCTATGTTTCTATTATTTAAATGGAGAAAGATTGCAAAGTGCCACAGTCCAGCGGGACCTGGGCATACTTGCGCATGAAACACAAAAGGATAAGTGTTGTATATGGAGAAAGAGTCAGACTGAACACTGTGAGCTCAAAGTAAAGTGTGACAGTAGTCTTTTATTGCAGGTCTCCAGCGTGCCTCTCCAACCTGTGAAGCCTCCTTAAATACCTGTGCTCTCAAAGGATTATGGGATCCCTTGGGACTCCAGGGGATGAGCCCTCTGTGGCTGTACAGAGTAAATACAAGTCCACATATATAACAACACTGTCCCCCAAAGTCAATAGTGTAACTATTTACAATGTGAGTCGATCTGGGGCCCTTCTTGCCCTGGTTGATCGTCTCGGTGTGAAAGCTGGTGTTGTTGAATCATTTGTTGGGCCCTCGCTGGGCTGTTGTGCAGCTGGCCTTGCTGGACTGCCTGGTGTGTTGGGCCCTGCAGGGCTGCTGTAGATGATGGGTTCTGCTTTGTGGTCCGTGGTGCCGGTTGCCACTGGTATGTATGTTGGGAGATCTAAAAAGGTAGGGTCCAAGGTGGGTTGCTCAGGATAGTCCGTGAATCTGAGTTTGATTTGGTCCAAGTGTTTCCGGTGAATTAGTCCATTTGAAAGTTTGACCCGAAACACCCTGCTCCCCTCTTTGGCCACGACAGTGCCGGGAAGCCACTTGGGACCTTGTCCATAATTTAATACAAATACAGGATCATTAATTTCAATCTCGCGAGACACATTTGCGCTAGCATGCTATGCACTTTGTTGAAGCCGCCTGCTCGCTACCTGTTCATGTAGATCAGGGTGAACTAACGAGAGCCTTGTCTTAAGTGCTCTTTTCATGAGCAGTTCAGCAGGTGGGATCCCAGTGAGTGAGTGGGGTCTCGTGTGGTAGCTAAGCAGGACTCGGGATAGGCGAGTCTGCAGTGAGCCTTCAGTTACCCTCTTCAAGCCTTGCTTGATGGTTTGCACTGCTCTCTCTGCCTGACCATTGGATACTGGTTTAAACGGGGCAGATGTGACATGTTTGATCCCGTTATGGGTCATGAATTCTTTGAAGTCAGCACTGGTAAAACATGGCCCGTTGTCGCTCACCTGGACATCGGGTAAGCCGCGAGTGGCAAACATGGCCCGCAGGCTTTTAGTAGGCAGCGGACGTGCTAGCTGACATTATCTCACATTCAATCCACTTGGAGTACTCGTCTACAACCACAAGGACGGGCCTGCATAGTCGACGTGTACCCTAGACCACGGTTTGGAGGGCCAAGACCATAAACTTAGCGACGCCTCCCTGGGTACATTGCTTAACTGCGAGCATATATTATATCTGTGAATGCAGGACTCTAAGTCCGCATTGATACCGGGAAACCACATGTGGGATCTGGCTACTGCTTTCATCATTACGATGCCTGGGTGGGTACTGGGAGGTCATTGATGAAGGTGTCTCTGCCCTTCTTGGGGATCACTACACGATTGCCCCACAGAAGGCAATCTGCCTGTACAGACATTTCAGCTTTGCGCCGCTGGAACGGCTTTATTTCTTCCTGCATTTCCACTGGGACACTGGACCAGCACCCGTGAAGCAGACAGCTTTTGACGAGATAATAAGGGGTCTTGGCTTGTCCAGGTTTTGGGTAGTGATGGATGATTGCTCACTCTCAAATGCTTCCATAACCATGGCTAGATATGCGGGCTGCGCCATTTCCACCCCCATGGTGGGCAATAACAGCCTACTGAGAGCATCGGCGCAGTTTTCTGTGCCTGGCTTGTGGTGGATGGCGTAGTTGTATTCGGACAACGTGAGCGCCCATCTCTGGATGCGGGCCGATGTGATGGTATTTATCCCTTTACACTCGGAAAACAGGGATATAAGTGGCTTCTGGTCAGTTTCCAATTCGTATTTTAGCCCAAACAGGTATTGATGCATTTTCTTTACCCCATAGACACGCTAACACTTCTTTTTCAATTATGCTGTAGGCTCTCTCAGCCTTAGACAGACTCCTGGGTGCATAAGCAATCAGTTGCAGTTTCCCTAAATCATTAGCTTGTTGCAATACACACCCAACGCCATATGACGATACATCACATGCTAGTACCAAACGTTTACATGGATCATACAACACAAGCAATTTGTTTGAGCATAACAATCTTCTCGCTTTTACAAAGGCATTTTCTTGGCTTTTGCCCCAAACCCATTTGCCCCCTTTTCGTAATAAGACATGTAGTGGTTCTAGCATGGTGCTGAGACCCGGTAAGAAGTTACCAAAGTAGTTCAAGAGTCCCAGAAACGACCGCAGCTCCATCACGTTCTTTGGCCTCAGTGCATTCTCGATTGCCTCCGTCTTCGCGTTGGTGGGCCTGATGCCATCCGCCGCAATCCTCCTTCCCAAGAACTCCACTTCAGGTGCCAGGAAAATGCACTTTGAGCGTTTTAACCTGAGCCCCACGCGGTTGAGTCGACTAAGAACCCCCTCCAGGTTCTGCAGATGCTTGACTGTGTTCCGACCTGTGACCAAGATGTCGTCCTGGAAGACCAAGGTGTGCGGGACCGACTTCAGTAAACTTTCCATGTTTCTCTGGAATATCGCTGCCGCCGATCAGATTCCAAATGGGCATCTGTTATAAACAAAAAGACCTTTGTGCGTGTTGATGCAGGTGAGGGCCTCCGATGATTCCTCCAGTTCCTGCATCATGTAGGCTGAAGTCAGATCCAGCTTCGTGAACGTCTTTCCTCCTGCCAGCATTGCAAAGAGGTCGCGGCCTTTGATAGTGGGTATTGGTCCTGCAGGGAGAAACGATTGATAGTTACTTTGCAATCGCCACAGATTCTGATGGTGCCGTCTCCCTTGAGGACTGGGACAATAGGACTGGCCCACTCGCTGAACTTGGATCGGTGAAATGACGCCCTCTCTTTGCAGCCGGTCTAGCTCAATCTCTATCCTTTCTCTCATCATGTACAGTACTGCTCTCGCCTTGTGATGGATGGGTCGCGCCCCCGGAATTAGGTGGATCTGAACTTTTGCTCCTTGGAATTTCCCGATGCCTGGTTCGAACAGCGAAAGAGATTTGTTTAAGACCTGGGCACACGAAGTGTCGTCAGCGGGCGATAGCGCTCGGACGTCGTCCCAGTTCCAGAGTATCTTTTCCAGCCAGCTCCTGCCGAGCAGTGTGGGACCATCACCCGGTACCACCCAGGGTGGTAGCTTGTGCACCGCTCCATCGTAGGAGACCTTTAGGTAGCACTGCCGATTACAGGAATCAGTTCTTTAATGTAAGTTCTTAGTTTTGTGCGAACTGGAGTTAAGACTGGCCTTGAGGCCTTGTTGCACCACAACCGTTCGAAAGTCTTTTTGCCCATGATGGACTGGCTCGTGCCCGTGTCCAGCTCCATTGACACCGGGAGTCCATTTAGTTCCACATTCAGCATTATCGGGGGACAATTCATGGTGAATATATGCACCCCATGTATCTCTGCCTCCTCTATCTGAGGCTCTGGTTCATCGTGATCCTCCGTGGATCTGTCCTCCTCTGCAACATGGTGATTTGCAGGTTTAACAAGCTTTGTAGCTCGCCTGCACACTGGTTGGAGGTGTCCCATTGTCCCACAGCCCTTGCAAACGTACTCTTTGAATCGGCATGAATGGAAACGATGATCACCCCCGCAGCGCCAACAAGGTGTTAATGGTCTTGCATTCATCACCCTTGAAGGTGGACTGCAAACGTGCAGCTGCAGGTATGTGTGACCTGCCCTGTACATTACAATTCGAAAACAACATCACTCTGTTCACAGTACTTTAGCAGCACTTGTCTGCTGAGAGATTTGCTTCGTATTGTCACTGGTGGCAATGAACGCCTGGGCTATCGCTATGGCCTTACTCAAGGTTGGGGTCTCTACAGTCAAAAGTTTGCAAAGTATGGTTTCATGGCCAATGCCAAGTACGAAAAAGTCTCTGAGCATGTGCTCCAAATGTCCTTCAAATTCGTAATGTCCTGCAAGGCGTCTTGGCTCGGTGACATAACTCGCCACTTCCTGACCTTCAGACCTTTTGTAGGTGTAGAACCAGTTACCTCACCATCAGAACGCTTTCCTTTGGGTTCAAATGCTCTCCGACCAATGTGCACAAATCGTCGTACGATTTCTCCGTGGGTTTCGCTGGAGTGAGCAGATTCTTCATGAGGCCATACATTGGTGCCCCACAGATGGTGAGGAGGATTGCCCTTCATTTGGCAGCGCTCTCGTCCCCATCTAGCTCATTGGCCACGAAGTATTGATCGAGTCACTCTACAAAAGTTTCCCAATCATCTCCCTCCGAAAATTTCTCCAGGATGCCCACTGTTCTCTGCATCTTTGGGTTCGCTATCTGTATCTCGTTGCCAGTTGTGTATGGAGAAAGAGTCAGACCGAACACTGTGAGCTCAAAGTAAAGTGTGAACTTAGTCTTTTATTGCAGGTCTCCAGAATGCCTCTCCAACCTGTGAAGCCTCCTTAAATACCTGTGCTCCCAAGGGATTATGAGATTCCTTGAGACTCCAGGGGATGAGCCCTCTGATGGCTGTACAGAGTAAATACAAGTCCACATATATAACAGATAGTATGCAGGTACAGCAAGTGATTAGGAAGGCCAATGGTATCTTGGCCTTTATTGCAAAAGGGATGGATTATAAAAGCAGGGAAGTTTTAAGGTATTGGTGAGGCCACACCTGGAATACTGCGTGCCATTTTGGTTTCCATATTTACGAAAGGATATACTTGTTTTGGAGGCAGTTCAGAGAAGGTTCACTAGGTTGATTCCAGGGATGAGGGGGTTGGCTTAGGAGGAAAGGTTGAGTAGGTTGGGCCTCTACTCATTGGAATTCAGAAGAATGAGAGGTGATCTTATCAAAACGTATAAGATTATGAGGGAGCTTGACAAGATGGATGCAGAGAGGATGTTTCCACATATGGGGGAGACTAGAACACGATCTTAGAATAAGGGGCCGCCTATTTAAAACTGAGGAGAAATTTCTTCTCTCAGAGGGTTGTAAATCTGTGGAATTCGCTGCCTCAGAGAGCTGTGGAAGCTGGAACATTAAGAAACTGTCTATTTCTGTCTTAAATTTATTCAAACGATACGGGGATAAGGGGTAATGGGGAGCGGGTGGGAAAGTGGAGCTGAATCCATGATCAGATCAGCCATGATTGTATTGAATGGCGGAGCAGGCGCGAGGGGCCGTATGGCCTACTCCTGTTCCTATTTCTTATGTTCTTATGTAATCTTAGAATAAGGGGCTGCCTATTTAAAACTGAGATGAGGAGGAATTTCTTATCTCAGAGAGTTGTAAATCTGTAGAATTCGCTGCCTCAGAGAGCTATGGAAGCTGGGACATTGGGTAAATTTAAGTCAGAGATAGACAGTTTCTTAACCTATAAGGGAATAAGGGGTTATGGGGAGCGGGCAGGAAAGTGGACCTGAGTCCATGATCGGATCAATCATGATAGTATTAAATGGCAGGGCAGCCTCGAGGGACCGTATAGCCTACTCCTGCTCCTATTTTTTATATTCTTATGTTCTTAACAGCTTGAGGAACTGTGATTGAGTGGGTGAAAGCGACACAACACCCTTCTTTTGCCTCTTGGACATGGGTTCAAATCCAAAGCAAGGAGCAGAGTGTATGTGTGACCCAGTCACCATAATCTCCTGGAACTTGTTTGATGGCCTTTGAGGGTCGAAGAGGTATTTAATGGAATTTTTTTTCTACCCAAATTGGCTTAGGGATTTAAAAATTTTTTAATTTTGTTTTGCCGCTCTCAGGCGATTGGGTGGCTGGCTTGATGGGGGAGGGAATGGGGTCGTGTGTGCTAAAGTTGCACCATGAAATGGTAGGACACTGAGAAGTGTAGAGGAACAAAGGGACCTTAGAGTGCATGTACACAGATCCCTGAAGGTAGCGAGCCAGGTAGATAAGGTGGTTAAGAAGGCATATGAAATACTTGCTTTTATTAGCCGAAGAATAGAATACAAGAGCAGGAAGATTATGCTTGAACTGTATAAACATTAGTTAAGTCACAACTAGAGTACTGCGTGCAGTTCTGGTCACCACATTACAAGAAAGATGTGATTGCACTAGAGAGAGTACAGATGAGATTCACAAGGATGTTGCCTGGACTGGAGAATTTTAGCTATGAGGAAAGATTGGATAGTTTGGGGTTGTTTTCTTTGGACAGAGGCTGAGGGGAGACCTTATTGAGGTGTATAAAATTATGAGCGGCCTAGATAGAGTGGATAGGACGGACCTATTTCCCTTCGCTGAGAGGTCAAGTACCAGGGGGCATAGATTTAAAGTAATTGGTAGAAGGTTTAGAGGGGATTTGAGAGGAAATTTCTCCACCCAGAGGGTGGTGGGGGTCTGGAACTCACTGGATGGTAGAGGAAGAAACCCTGACCACATTTAAAAAGTACTTGGATGTGCACCTGAAGTGCCGTAACCTACAGGGCTATGGACCTAGAGCTGGAAAGTGGGATGAGGCTGGATAGCTCTTTATTGGCTGGTGTGGACACGATGGGCCAAAATGGCCTCTTTCCGTGCTGTAAATTTCTATGATTCTATGACAGCATGGGCCAGGCTTGTTGGACAAGCTGGTCTTTTCCTCTCCTTTGTTTTTGTATTGATGAAGATCTCTCCAAAAGGGGCTGACTGCTACCATGAGCTAGAAGTCAACCTGTTACCTTAAGGTCCTCCAAAGCTTTCAAAAGTATCCGGCACACAATATGTTTGACAATTATTGTTTCCTTTATCTTCTACTTTGCAAGGAAATAGGTCAAAAAAAATTTAAGTGGCACTTTTCACATTGATTTACAATTCAAAAATGAAAACGATCAAAATGAAAAGACCTCCCTCCTACAGAATGCTCAGCAGTCCATCTGATGGGCTGTGCAAACAAGCTACAGCAGGTCAGTCATCGACCCTACCTTCCTCTTTCCACAGATGCTGCCTGAGTGTCTTTTCACTTCAAATATCCAGATACCCGACGGCAGCAGCTGTGGGGAGTACGGAAAGACCTGAGAGTCGATGCTGGGGTACCTACAGGCCAGCTGTTCAGCAAGTAGTGGTCAAGAACCAAACATCTATATCCAGGGTCGGAATTTCAGGGGTCTGGGCGAGAGGTCCACAGACAACAGGATAGGTGCATGAAACATTCCGCCTGGATTGATGCAGAGGTTTGAACTAGTAACAAGCAAATTTTAGAGCTGAGATCAGCAAGTTCATCGTCTCACAAAGAGTGATCCACACATGGAACGGACTCCCGGATCGAGCAAAAACCCTGGAACCAATTGGGTTGGAGACGGGGGGGTGGAGACGGGGGTGGGGAACTTCAGGTTCTTTCTGGGTGGATAAACTACGATAGGTAGAATGGCGATGTAGAATGTTGAGGTGCAGCTGCGCCAGTTCGTGTGCTTCTAGTATACACGGAGCGCTCTGGCTAAAGTGCCAACAGCCCTTGTGGTGCTGATCCAGCCATGGTACCGTGGAGGACTAACCTCTCGGATGTGTGAGAGGGTGAAGTCCACTGATCTGTATAACTTCAGACTCTTCTGGATCCAGCAGTGGGAAATGGGAATTCTCGGCACCCTGAAAAACAGGGCTCCATCACCGGATGAAATACAAAACTTGTAGCCTACTGAGCTTACTCTGGCAAGTTGAGCTGAGCTTTCTTGAGGGCTCTCACAGATCTACAAGTTTTTTTACAACCACCAGTGCTCTACAATTACCCAGAGTAACTCCGATGTGATGAGACGCCAAGAAGCTTGACACACGCACAGAGTGGAAGTGAGTGGGCAACTACATGGCCAGTCCTTTTCAGTGATGTTATTGACTTTGGTTCCCCAGTTCTTCAATTCAATTAGCTCAATTGCTCAAACCGGGAGTCTGTTCCATGTGTGGATCACTCTTTGTGAGACGATGAACTTGCTGATCTCAGCTCTAAAATTTGCTTGTTACTAGTTCAAACCTCTGCATCAATCCAGGCGGAATGTTTCATGCACCTATCCTGTTGTCTGTGGACCTCTCGCCCAGACCTCTGGAATTCTGACCCTGTATGCAGATGTTTGGATCTTGACCACCACTTGCTGAACATCTGGCCTGTAGGTACCCCAGCATCGACTCTCAGGCCTTTCCGTGCTCCCTGCAGCTGCTGTCGTCAGCCTTCTGGATATTTGAAGTGAGAAAACAGAAAATGCTGCAAACATTCAGCAGGTCAGGCATTGTCTGTGGAACAAGCAAGGTAAGGTCGATGACCTTTCACCAGAACTAGAATGATGTCACAAATGAACAATTTATAAGGAGGAACAAAGCCAGGGAAAAAGGGCAGGAAGACAGAAACAAAAGAGTGGCTAGGGATTAGGTAGAGGACAGATGATGATTAAATGTGCCAATGGCGCAAGACAAAGCGATCCGCGGAATTTATTCTTGTTACAGTGTCTGCTGGTTAAACCCTGGTGTTATTTGGAAAGAAAGAAAAAGTACTTGCATTTATATAGCGCCTTTCAAGACCGCGGGATGTCCCAAAAATGCTTTACAGCCAATGAAATACTTTTTGAAGTTTAATCACTGTTGTAATGCTTTAGTGATGCTGGTTGAGAGATAAATATTGGCCAGGACACTGGGGATAACGCCCCTGCTCTTCTTCAAAATAGTGCCATATCATCTTTTACGTCCACCTGAGAGAACATAAGAACATAAGAATTAGGAACAGGAGTAGGCCATCTAGCACCTCGAGCCTGCTCCGCCATTCAACAAGATCATGGCTGATCTGGCCGTGGACTCAGCTCCACTTACCCGCCCGCTCCCCATAACCCTTAATTCCCTTATTGGTTAAAAATCTATCTATCTGTGATTTGAATACATTTAATGAGCTAGCCTCAACTGCTTCCTTCGGCAGAGAATTCCATAGATTCATAACCCTCTGGGAGAAGAAATTCCTTCTCAACTCGGTTTTAAATTGGCTCCCCCGTATTTTGAGGCTGTGTCCCCTAGTTCTAGTCTCCCCGACCAGTGGAAACAACCTCTCTGCCTCTATCTTGTCTATCCCTTTCATTATTTTAAATGTTTCTATAAGATCACCCCTCATCCTTCTGAACTCCAACGAGTAAAGACCCAGTCTGCTCAATCTATCATCATAAGGTAACCCCCTCATCTCCAGAATCAGCCTAGTGAATCGTCTCTGTACCCCCTCCAAAGCTAGTATATCCTTCCTTAAGTAAGGTGACCAAAACTGCACGCAGTACTCCAGGTGCGGCCTCACCAATACCCTGTACAGTTGCAGCAGGACCTCCCTGCTTTTGTACTCCATCCCTCTCGCAATGAAGGCCAACATTCCATTCGCCTTCCTGATTACCTGCTGCACCTGCAAACTAACTTTTTGGGATTCATGCACAAGGACCCCCAGGTCCCTCTGCACCGCAGCATGTTGTAATTTCTCCCCATTCAAATAATATTCCCTTTTACTGGTTTTTTTTCCAAGGTGGATGACCTCACATTTTCCGACATTGTATTCTATCTACCAAATCTTAGCCCATTCGCTTAACCTATCTAAATCTCTTTACAGCCTCTCTGTGTCCTTTACACAACCCGCTTTCCCACTAATCTTTGTGTCATCTGCAAATTTTGTTACACTACACTCTGTCCCCTCTTCCAGGTCATCTATGTATATTGTAAACAGTTGTGGTCCCAGCACCGATCCCTGTGGCACATCACTAACCACCAATTGCCAATCTGAAAAGGACCCATTTATCCCGACTCTCTGCTTTCTGTTAGTTAGCCAATTCTCTATCCATGCTAATACATTTCCTCTGACTCCACGTACCTTTATCTTCTGCAGTAACCTTTTGTGTGGCACCTTATCGAATACCTTTTGGAAATCTAAATACACCACATCCATCGGTACACCTCTATCCACCATGCTCGTTATATCCTCAAAGAATTCCAGTAATTAATTAAACATGATTTTCCCTTCATGAATCCATGTTGCGTCTGCTTGATTGCACTATTCCTATCTAGATGTCCCGCTATTTCTTCCTTAATGATAGCTTCAAGCATTTTCCCCACTACAGCTGTTAAACTAACCGGCCTATAGTTACCTGCCTTTTGTCTGTCCCCTTTTTTAAACAGAGGCATTACATTAGCTGCTTTCCAATCCGCCTAACCTCCCCAGAGTGCAGAGAATTTTGGTAGATTATAACGAATGCATCTGCTATAACTTCTGCCATCTCTTTTAATACCCTGGGATGCATTTCATCAGGACCAGGGGACTTGTCTACCTTGAGTCCCATTAGCCTGTCCAGCACTACCTCGCTAGTGATAGTGATTGTCTCAAGGCCCTCCCTTCCCACATTCCCGTGACCAGCAATTTTTGGCATGGTTTTTGTGTCTTCCACTGTGAAGACTGAAGCAAAATAATTGTTTATGGTCTCAGCCATTTCCACATTTCCCATTACTAAATCGTCCTTCCCATCTTCTAAGGGACCAACATTTACTTTAGTCACTCTTTTCTGTTTTATATATCGGTAAAAGCTTTTACTATCTCTTTTTATGTTTTGCGCAAGTTTACTTTCATAATCTATCTTTCCTTTCTTTATTGCTTTCTTAGTCATTCTTTGCTGTCGTTTAAAATGTTCCCAATCTTCTAGTTTCCCACTAACCTTGGCCACCTTATACGCATTGGTTTTTAATTTGATCCTCTCCTTTATTTCCTTGGTTATCCACGGCTGGTTATCCCTTCTCTTACTGCCCTTCTTTTTCACTGGAATATATTTTTGTTGAGCACTATGAAAGCGTTCCTTAAAAGTCCTCCACTGTTCCTCAATTGTGCCACCGTTTAGTCTGTGTTCCCAGTCTACTTTAGCCAACTCTGCCCTCATCCCACTGTAGTCCCCTTTGTTTAAGCATAGTACGCTCGTTTGAGACACTACTTCCTCACCCTCAATCTGTATTACAAATTCAACCATACTGTGATCACTCATTCCGAGAAGATCTTTTACTAGGAGATCGTTTATTATTCCTGTCTCATTACACAGGACCAGATCTAAGATAGCTTGCTCCCTTGTAGGTTCTGTAACATACTGTTCTAAGAAACAATCCCGTATGCATTCTATGAATTTCTCCTCAAGGCTACCCCGTGCGATTTGATTTGAGAGGGCAGACGGACCATCAATTTAACGTCTCATCCAAAAGAAGGCATCTCCAGCAGTGCAGCACTCCCTCAGCACTGCACTGGAGTGTCAGCCAGGATTATGTGCTCAAGTCACTGGAGTGGGACTTGAACCCACAACCTTCTGGCTCAGAGGCCAGAGTGCTACCCACTAAGCTACAGCTAGATATACATTCATACATCAATAGCCTTAAGCTTAAATAGCGCACTGCATGATAAAACAAAACTTATCAGTTAGTCCAGACAGCAGTGGAAGTGCCAGCCAAATAACATGGAAGTCTGTCTTGTTCCCTTTCTATCAGGACATAAGGAAAACTTCACATTATCTGAAGTCCTGAACCAGGCTAGGCTGCCAATCATTGATCATCAAACCTGCAAACTGAAGAGGTTCTGGGGGGATCGAGTGCGGAACACGATGATCTGTGCTGGTTTCAAAGATACGGAGGGGCCTCCTGCTGCTTGCCAGGTAACTGGAAGGAAATTGTCTGGATTTTAACCCCTGCCCCCTGTTTTACCCTTTTAAAATGTCAGGGATCTACAAATTAAATATTCGTTTTGAAGTTTCATACAAAAACTAAATGACATTTCAGATGGCTTAGGATTAATGCTCCACCCGGTTTAGGCAGGAAGTTCCAGAGCTTAGGGCCCAAGCAGTTGAAGGCACAGCCACCAATGGTTGAGCGATTATAGTCAGGTTGCTCAAGAGGGCAGAATTAGAGGAGCGCCGATATATAGGGGGTGGGGTGGGGCTGGAGGAGGTTACAGAGATAGGGAGGAGTGAGGTCATGGAGGGATTTGTAAACAGGGACGATAATTTTGAAATCGAGGTGTTGCTTAATCGGGAGCCAATGTAGGTCAGTCAGCAAGCACAGGGGTGATGGGTGATCATGACTCAGCTATAGGTGTGATGGTATGCTAATGGAATTCACTGTGCGTGATGGTGTGTTACTCAATTTCAAAATTCTCATTCTTGTTTACAAATTCTTCCATGGCCCTCACCCCTCCCTATCTCTGTAACCTACTCCAGCTCCCCAAACCCTCCCCACCCCCCCCCCCAACATATATCGGCACTCCTCTAATTCTTCCCTCTTGAGCAACCTGATTATAATTGCTCAATCATTGGTGGCTGTGCTTTCTGTTGCCTAGGCCCCAAGCTCTGAAACCTGTGAGTGATAGTGTGTCACTGGGATTCACTGTATGTGTTGGTGTGTTATTGGGATTCACTATATGTGATGGAGTGTTACTGGGATTTACTATATGTGATGGTGTGTTACTGGGATTCACTGTATGTGATGGTATGTTATTGGGATTCACTGTATGTAATGGAGTGTTACTAGGATTCAATGTATGTGATGGTGTGCTACTGTGATTCACTGTATGTGATGGTGTGTTACTGGGATTCACTATGTGATGGTGTGTTACTGGGATTCACTGTGTGGGATGGTGTGTTACTGGGATTCACTGTGTGAGATGGTGTGTTACTGGGACTCACTGTATGTGATGGTGTGTTACTGGGATTCACTGTATGTGATGGTGTGTTACTTGGATTCACTGTATGTGATGGTGTGTTACTGGGATTCACTGTGCAATATTTTGTGTTTCAGGGGGACTCTGGTGGTCCTCTTCTCTGTCAATTTGGTTCGCACAAGTGGGAAGTCCATGGCGTGGTCAGTTTCGGACCCATCGGCTGCACAGTTGAGAACAAGCCCAGTGTGTTTACCAGAACTACTGCCTACCTCCCCTGGATTGAGAAAACAAGGATACGGGATTATTTCTTAGACTGAAGAAACAAGTCCAACGGTAGCTGCCCCCGTAGTTCATAAATTAATTTAGGGGAACAAGAAGAGTTGTGAAGTGTTAATTCTTCCACAAAAATAAAAGCTTTTGAAGGAAAAAGTGCTGAATGTATTTATTCGAGCTACTATGCCAGTGAACTGTGGGTATTTATTTAAACTGTCGCCCTCCCTTTCCTCAATGGTAGCCCACTGAGTTGACTGTGGCGCTGTCTCCTGCTGTGTTCTGTTGACTGTGGTTCTTCTCCAGTCTTCCTCTGTGCTTGCGCTGCTTCCAGAGTTCAATAATGCTATTCTTAAACCTTTTTCCTCACATTCAAATGCTGTAAAAGTCTTCAGCTGCTGAGGCCTTACAATATATCATTCTAAGACTTCTGCCTTTGACCTTCTATGTTATCTCTCTATCTTCCCTTCCTTCAGTTCTCCTCTGAGAATTTTACACAGACTTTATTACTGAGCTTAGCTTTACAAAATTATGATAAGAAATGGTATATGCTGCATACCTTTATCTTACTGATTAATATTCTGACCTTGACTATTCTGGTTCTAAATGAAGCTTGTTTCAGCAGTTACAAAAAATGGTTAACATAAGAATGGCTCAATCTACCATGATGCTTTGCTTCTCAGTTTTTACCATGGTTAGTTAAGCTTACACACATTTTACTTACTTTTATCATGTAACAGTTAAACAAAAGCATTACGAAAACACTATCACAGCATGCAGGTAAGTTTTACCTTACACCTTTCACCACCACAGGTGTTATGTATGTATATAAACCTCACCAATATGTAAGACTTGCCACCTGGGGGCACACCTGTGGGAGACCTAAGTGTCACCTGTGCACCCTGGGCAAGCAGGTATAAAAGGTAATCTACCATGCTGCTTCCTCACTCTGGAGTCACATTAAAGAGACCAAGGTCACAACAGTTTGAGCTTACAATACAGTCCTGTGGAGTTATTCTGAACGTAACAACTGGCGACGAGTAACAGATCACGAACTTTCATGCGGTGATGGCTGCCGTTGGTATTTTTGAGAGATTTGTTGAGGGTGATGATTGGGAAGCCTTCGTTGAGCGTCTTGACCAGTGCTTCATGGCCAATAAACTGGACAAGGCTGAGACGGCGGTCAAGCGCAGGGTGATTCTCCTCACCGTATGTGGGTCTTCGATATATGGCCTCCTCAAAAACCTGCTGGCACCGGACAAACTAACTGACAAGACTTACACAGAGCTGTGCACGCTGGTTCGGGAACACCTCAAGCTGAAGGTGAGCATCTTAATGGCCAGGTATCGCCTTTACACGCACCATCGCTCCGAGGGCCAGAACGTGACGAGCTTTGTCGCCGACCGAAGACGCCTTGCGGGACCGTGCGAATTTACCGGATCTTTGGGGGAAATGTTGCGGAACTTTTTCGTGCTTGGAATCGGCCACGAGGTCATTCTTCGCAAACTGCTGTCTGCCAAATCCCTAGATCTGAGCAAGACCATCACGATAGCCCAGGCTTTCATATCCACGAGCGACAACACGAAACAGATATCTTCACAGCATCCAAGCTCATTGGCGAGTACTGTGCATAAAATAATCCTTTCAGCAGGCAGAAATGTACATGGCAGGGCCTACACGACCGCAGAGACCAGACCTAGGGTGACACAGAGTCCACCATGAATACGTATCCATTAACACTATGTTGGCACTGCGAGGACAGTCATAGAGCCCATCAATGTCGATTCAAGCACTATGTATGCAAGGGCTGTGGAACAATGGGGCACCTCCAATGAACGTGCAAACGACCTGTGACTCACCTCATGGCAGAGTCAGGAGAGGACGACTAATCCATCGAGGATCACGCTGAACGAGCAGGAGAGGCAACTCAACCTGAGGATGAAGAGGAAGTATATGGGATACACACCTTCACCACCAAAAGCCCTCAGATAATGTTAAAAATTAAACTGCACTCCAGTGTCCATGGAATTGGACATGGGGGTGAGTCAATCAATAATGAGCATGAAGGCATTCGAGAGGCTGTGGGGCGACAGAGCACAACGACCCAAGCTGATCCCGATTCAGGCAAAGCTTCACACCTACACCAAGGAACTGATACCAGTTATTGGTAGTGCGGACATAAGAGTATCCCATGAGGGAGCGGTGCACGATTTACCACTGTGGATTGTTTCAGGTGATGGGCCAACGTTGCTTGGTAGAAGGTGCATGGGGAAGATTCGATGGAACTAGGAAGACCTCTGTGTACCTTCTCCGGAGAACAATGTCTCCTTTGCTCAAAGGTTGAGCAAGCCCCCACCTTCAGCTGAACATCGAAGTGCAGATCCATTTGCAGATCCCCAAGGCACAGGCTGCTCATTACGACCACGAGGAGGTAAAGATCAACCGAGCAATGGTACAGGCGCGGTACCCACCACCCAAAGCCGACGACCTCTTTGCGACGATGGAAGAAGCTCCAGGTCGACAAAGCAGAGTGGGACTCCGGCCGAAATGATCCAAATGCATCTTCCCGACGCCAGAGGTAAAATCCCTGGGGAGGAAGATCATGGCAGTCGGCACCACGGACATGAACGAGAGTGCATCCAGACCACTGGATGAGAGTGCATCCAGACCACGGGACAAGAGAGCATCCAGACCACGGGATGTCGCCGCAACGAAACAGAGGCATGTGTTGCCCAGCAAGGAAGACGACTGGGCTTGGGGCAAAGGTAAAGGGGCGGCCGCTGAGAAGGCCAGGAACCCACTATGTTCCAATAAGTTGTTTGCACTGTGTAACCCATGTGAGCGCTCTTTCACGGCTAATGATGCATTATCACATGGGGTCGGGGGTACCTTACAACAAGCCAAGGTAGCGGGTGAATACCAACCGGTCGTATATGTATCTGACAAAGTACTTGTAGCAAGTGATGTGTTATATCACACTGGGTCAGGCGTGTTCCACAGCAAGCCAAAGTAGCGGGCGAGCCCCAACTGTTTGTACATGTATCCAATAAGTTAACCAAGGCAGTAGCCTGCGTTCACAGGACAAAAGAGACATACCAAAGAGTGTCCCAATATTTGCTCGAGTCAGACAAGCTGCCCATCTCACAGTTTTTGGAGAGCTGAGGCACTATTATCAAAGCTTTGTCTAGAATATGTCTAACACTATCTGTGCACTGCAACATGATCCGCCACGTGCCAGTCACTGAGAACGGTGCTGATGCCCTCAGTTGGCTACCGTTGCCCACCAGCGGGGTGGAAATGGCGCAGCCCGCAGACATGCCCGTTGTTATGGAAGTGCTAGAAAGCAAGGGGTCATCCATAACGGCTCCCCAGTTTAAGACCTGGACCAGCCAGGATCCCACGTTACCGCCTGCTAACGGCGAACCGCTAGATGGGATGTTGCAGCTTATCCGTCGCAAAGACGAAATGCTCATCCTATCAGATTGCCCCCAGTGGGGCAACCCTGCAATGTTGCAAAGAAAGGCAGGGAGGCTACACACAGTCGGTGGTCCGGGGCCTCCATACCATGGCCCAGGATCCATGGGGACCATGCGGTCTCCCACCACTACTAAAAGTCTTAAGGCCATTTGGGCCATCCTTGGCTTGCCAGACCTTAGGGTCATTGACAATAGTCCAGAGCGGCCAGCCCAAATCATAAAGCCAAGCACCACATGTGTCATGGTACACTCCCTACAGACCCGGCTATCTGGGTGCTACGCAGTCACCGGACAGAATCACTCAGAACCGAGTCTTCCGTATGCTATCAGCAGAGAATGTACCATGATCGCACGGCTCCCCCATGCGACATCAGAATAAATGATGTAGACCATGTTCATGGCCCCAGATGGGCTGCTAGCACTGTATTATCCAAAGAGGGGAATGGAGTGTTTGTGATGAAAATGGAGTGTTTGTTGTGAAACCATGTAATGGACAAACGCAGAAAGCATTTGGACCAGACCAAACTGCGAACTACAGATAACCAGGAACCACTAGGAAAGGACCTGGCCTCCGGTGACCCACTAACACAATCAACCTCGTTGTCAACCACGAGGATGAACCCACCATGCCTGACAGTCCGATCAGACCAGCCGCGCAGCCATGCAGCAATGATCCGACCAACTCACCCATGCCAGGACTTCAACTCAGGCGATCGACCCAGGAACGCAGAGCGCCAGATCGCCTCAACTTGTAAATAACTTGTACATAAGACTTTGGGGAGGAGTGATGTTATGTATGTATGTAAACCTCACCAATATGTAAGACTTGCCACCAGGGGGCACACCTGTGGGAGACCTAAGGGTCACCTGGGCAAGCAGGTATAAAGGTAATCTACCATGCTGCCTCCTCACTCTGGAGTCACATTAAAGAGACCAAGGTCACAACAGTTTGAGCTTACAATACAGTCTTGTGGAGTTATTCTGAATGTAACAACAGGCATCCCAAATCTTACAATATCTCCAGCTTGAGGTGGAGGAATTTTTTCCGACTCCTCACTTTATCATGATATTGGCTAGCCCTCTTAATCTGGATCAGCAGTATCATACCCAGATCAATTCACTACCTCCGATGTCCATCATCATGATAGGCAGTCCCTCGAAATCGAGGAAAACTTGCTTCCACTCTAAAAGTGAGTTCTCAGGTGACTGTACAGTCCAATACGGGAATTACAGTCTCTGACACAGGTGGGATAGTCGTTGAAGGAAAGGGTGGGTGGGGTGTCTGGTTTGCCACACGCTCCTTCCGCTGCCTGCGCTTGTTTTCTGCATGCTCTTGGCGACAAGACTCGAGGTGATCAGCGCCCTCCCGGATGTTCTTCCTCCACTTAGGGCGGTCTTGGGCCAGGAATTCCCAGGTGTACTTTATCAAGGAGGCTTTGAGGATGTCCTTGAAACATTTCCTCTGCCCACCTGGGGCTCACTTGCCGTGTAAGAGTTCCGAATAGAGCGCTTGCTTTGGGAGTCTCATGTTGGGCATGTGGACGATGTGGCCTGCCCACCGGAGCTGGTCTAGTGTGGTCAGTGCTTCGATGCTGGGGATGTTGGCCTGATCGAGAATCCATATTCATCGATATCCATACGCTTTATGACATTAACTTCATCCTTTCTGAATTATGGTACGATTTTGGTTTTCCATCCTTACCCATTATCATGGAGTTATTTGTTCTAATCAATTAGATTTTTTTTTGAGTGCAGGTTAGTCATAGAAATTGGTTTATGCATCAAAGTCTTGTACATCGGGTATATATATCAAATACACTATCATTACAAGTTGGAGAACTACCAGAGCATGTGAAATAATACGAACCTATGGCTGAGCTGATATATTGTGCCACATAATTGTGCAGCCTTTACTTAAGTATCTCATTTACTGTTGGTTTCACTTGAGCATAGTGTGGTGTCCCTGCACCTTACTACAAATTCACATGAGGCATGTACAGCAGACACAGTCACTACGTGACCTTAACCTTTATTCCCAGGACCAAGGAGTGCTGACCCTGGGTGGGACCTCCTCTTTTATACCTGGAAACCCAGGTGAGGAGTGTCTCCCACAAGTTCACCCTCTGTGGTCAGGGTGTGCATTTCTAGGGTATAAGTACAGTGTACAGGAGTTGCATGAAGGTTACAGTTACATGAAGATTACCGTTGCATGATGGTTACAGACATGACATCATCGTCCCCCTTATGTCTTTTTGTGTCAAAGGTTAAGTCTTACAGGTGGCTGACGTTCTCTTGTTGAGCGCCGCAGTTGTGGATCTGGTGGCTGAGCCTCAGCACGCGTCTCTGTCACCTGAGGTGATTCCGGCCTGTCCGGGCTGGCCGCAGGGACTGTGCACGCTGTGGATTGTCCTCGTTGCTCATCCACTGGCAGTGGTGTGAGTGGCATCTCATGTTCTTCTTCAGGTTCCTCCGTGTCTATACTGAATCTTTTCTTTACTTGGTCCAAGTGTTTGCGGTATATCTGCCCAGTGTTCAGTCTGACCACTATGAACCTATTCTCTTCTTTGCCGATTACTGTGCCCTCGAGCCACTTGGGTCCCAAAGCATGGTTAAGAACAAATACCGGGTCATCCATTTCTATACACCTCCCCCTTGAATTTCGATCATGGAACTCGGTTTGGGACTGGCACTTGCCCTCAACAATGTCTGCCAGGGCTGAGTGAATGAGGGACAGCCACGTTTTAAGCGTGCGTTTCATGAGGAGTTCCACTGGTGGGACTCCCGTGAGCAACTGTGGGCGGGACTTGTAGGCCAGCAGGAGGCGCGATAGGCGGTACTGAAGGGAGGGTCCTTGGATGCGCAGCACGCCCTGTTTTATGACTTGGACCGCACGTTCCGCCTGGCCATTGGAAGCCGGCTTGAATGGCACTGTCCGGACGTGTTTGATACCATTACCCGACATAAACTCCTGGAATTCATGGCTGGTGAATCACGGGTCATTGTCGCTGACCAGGATGTCCGGCAAGCCGTCGGTCGCGAAAACTGTACGCAGACTCTCCACGGTGATGGATGTCGTGCACAAGTTTAATATGATGCACTCGATCCATTTCGAGTATGCATCGACAACAATCAGGAACATTTTCCCCATGAACGGGCCCACATAGTCTACGTGAATACGTGACCATGGCCTGGTGGGCCAGGGCCACGGGCTGAGTGGGGCCTCCCTGGGGGCACACGTCGTGCACCTACGAACTCAGGGTTCTAGGTCTGAGTCAATCCCCATACATGTGACCGGGCAATGGCCTTCATTAACACGATGCCAGGGTGCTTGCTCTGGAGTTCCCTGATGAACGCTTCCCTTCCTTTCTGGGGCATGACTACTCGGCTGCCCCATAGCAGGCAGTCGGCTTGGATGGAGATCCATCCGTCTCTGAAACGGTCTGACCTCCTCGGGGCACGCCCTGTGTGCGGGCACCCAATCCCCAGTCAGAACACATTTCTTTATCATGGATAGGATGGGGTCTCTGTTGGTCCAGAGTTTGATCTGGCGGGCTGTGATGGGGGAGCCTGCGGTGTCAAAAGCCTCAACGGTCCCCTTGGTGACGGCCAGTGGGAGCCTGCTGAGCGCGTCAGCGCAATTTTCGGTGCCTGGCCAGTGCCGTATGGTGTAGTCATACGCAGCCAGTGTGAGAGCCCATCGCTGTATGCGAGCTGACGCATTGGCATTGACAGCCTTGCTGTCAGACAACAGGGATGTTAACGGCTTGTGGTCCGTTTCTAGCTCGAACCGTCTACCGAAAAGGTACTGGTGCATCTTTTTCACACCGTAAACACAAGCGAGTGCTTCCTTTTCGACCATGCCGTATCCACGCTCTGCCTGGGAGAGTGACCTGGAGGCATAAGCCACCGGTTGGAGTCGGCAGTCATCATTACCCTGCTGTAACACACACCCAACCCCGTAGGATGACGCATCGCACGTTAAAACCAGTTTTTTACAGGGGTCATACAAAGTCAGCAGTTTGTTAGAACACAGCAGGTTCCTCACCTTATTGAAAGCCCGTTCTTGACAGTCCCACAAAAGCCATTCACAACCTTTACACAGGAGCACGTGTAACGGCTCCAACAATGTGCTTAAGTTCGACAGAAAGTTCCCAAAATAGTTCAAAAGTCCCAGGAATGATCGCAACTCTGACGTGTTGCCAGGCCTGGGCGCCCGGCGGATTGTCTCCGTTTTTGATTCAGTGGGCCAGATCCCATCTGCGGCAACCCTCCTGCCCAAAAACTCGACCTCTGGGACCAAAAACACACATTTAGCCTTTTTCAGCCACAAGCCTACCCGGTCCAGTCGGCGTAGCACCTCCTCCAGGTTGTGGAGGTGTTCCTCGGTGTCTCGACCCGTTATAAGGATGTCGTCTTGGAATACGATTGTTCCAGGAATGGATTTGAGCAAGCTTTTCATGTTTTTCTGAAAGATAGCTGCCGCCGAACGAATGCCAAACGGGCACCTGTTGTAGATAAATAATCCCTTGTGCGTCGTGATGGCGGTCAGAAGCTTGGATTCTTCAGCCAGTTCCTGAGTCATGTAGGCCGAAGTGAGGTCCAGCTTCGTGAACAGCTTGCTACCTGCCAGCATGGCAAAAAGGTCCTCCGCTCTCGGGAGCAGGTATTGGTCTTGCAGCGACACTCGGTTGATGGTGGCTTTGTAGTCGCCACAAATCCTGACTGAGCCATCTGCCTTAAGGACAGGAACGATGGGACTTGCCCAGTCGCTGAATTCAACGGCTGAAATTATGCCCCCTCTGAGCAGCCTGTCCAATTCACTTTCAATTTTCTCACGCATCACATATGGCACCACTCTGGCTTTGTGGTGCACTGGTCTGGTGTCCGGAGTGATGCGTATCACTACTTTAGTGCCCTTAAACGTTCCGACACCGGGTTGAAACAGTGACCCGAATTTTTGTAGGACCTGTGAGCATGAACTTCGCTCCACAGATGAAATGGCGTGCACATCCCCCCATTTCCAATTCATCTCGGCTAACCAATTCCTCCCCAAGAGCGCGGGACCATTTCCCGGGACGATCCAGAGTGGCAGCCGGTTCTGTGATCCATTATGTGTTATCACCAAGTTTGTACTGCCTAGCACTGGGATGATCTCTTTGGTGTACGTCCGTAGCTGCGTGTCAATGCGTTCCAGTTTGGGCCTGTTAGCTCTGTCTAGCCATAGTCTCTCAAATTGTTGGGCATTCATAAGTGACTGGCTAGCTCCTGTATCCAGCTCCATGCGCACCGGGATGCAATTCAATAAAACTTTCATCATCATGGATGGCGTTTTAGTGTATGAGCTGTGGACGTCAGCCACATGAACCCGCTGAACTTCAGCATCCATGGTTGGGACCAGGGCTGCGCGCGTAAATTAGCTTGGTTTCCTCTTCCCCTGCCATGAAGGTCTGAGCTATCCACACCGCCCTTTCTAAAGTAAAATCCTTGGTCTCTATGAGCTTCCTGAAAATCCTGGCATGATTAATGCCCTCAATGAAGAAATCCTTTAACATCTCCCCCCTGCAGGCGTCTGTGAACTTACAGAGACTGGCCAAGTGCCGCAGGTCCGCAACGAAGTCCAAGATGTTTTGTCCCTCCCGACGCCGGTGTGTGTGGAACCGGTGCCGAGCCATGTGTATGCTACTCGCCGGCTTGAGATGCTCACTGATCAGCTGGCTGAGCTCTTCAAAGGACTTGTCCGCTGGCTTTTGGGGTGCGAGCAGGTCTTTCATCAGCGCATACATCTGTGGTCCGCAGCTGGTCAGTAGATGCGCCCTCCGCTTGTCAGCCGCTGCTGCTCCCAGCCAGTCCTTCGTGACAAAGCTCTGCTGGAGTCTCTCCACGAAGACGTCCCAGTTCTCACCCACACATTAACGTTCCTCTGTGCTACCGGTGGCCATCCTCGTGGTTCGGTGATTCCAGTTTCTCGTCGCCAAATGTGGTGTCCCTGCACCTTACTACAAATTCACACGAGCATGTACTGCAGACACAGTCACTACGTGACCTTAACCTTTATTCCCAGGACCAAGGAGTGCTGACCCTTGGTGGGACCTCCCCTTTTATACCTGGAAACCCAGGTGAGGAGTGTCTCCCACAAGTTCACCCCCTGTGGTCAGGGTGTGAATTTCTAGGGTATAAGCACAGTGTACAGGAGTTGCATGAAGGTTACAGTTACATGAAGATTACCATTGCATGATGGTTACATACATGACGCATAGGTTTTGGGAGAGGTCCTGTTAGACCCCAAAGCATGGTACAGGAGGCACCACTAAAACCACCTCATACTGGATTCATACTGGCTTTTCCCACATTCTGTTACCTACAAAACACAATTACAGTTAAAGTTATTATTCAGTCTCACACTCACTAGTACGTCGACTAAGTACATACATTTTGAGCGACAATGATGCAGACAAAGAAAACAGACAAGAAAGCTGAAGTTTAACATCTAAACTACAAGTAATGGATTTAAAATATTTTCCAGATCTCTTTTATTTGTATCCATCCATTGTGGACAATTCTTACTAAATTTATTTCTCCTTAGCCTGCAATTATTTTTCTTAAACTTAAATTTTAAGCATTTTTTTCTTAAACATACTTTCAATCCCTCTAACAGGTACCAGTGTGTTTAACTCTCATCTGATTGTTTCATTAATTAGATAGTTTCTCAAAAGAGTATGTGTCAGTGCTTAACACTTCCTGAGTCACATTAACCATTTCATGTCTTACTATTGTCAAGTAACTGAGCATGTCTGAGTTCCTCAGTGCAAATTCACCATGCATTTCCGCATGTTATTTGATTCATATACTACAAATCATGTCTGCACTCTTACACCGATGCCATCCAATAAAAGCCATCTTGGGCTTTCAGGTGATCTTATCAAAAGATTGTCTGGAGATCTTTGCTCATCTTTCATTGCATGTTCCCGATTATTTGGGTAGTGGCCAGGCTATCAAATTCAGTTTTCTTTAAAAGGTACATAGGCAAGAACACAAATGTCTCCAAGAGAAAGCTATCAGTTTACTATTCTTAACTACACTTTCCTGACTTTCACTAAAATGTTAGAAAAATTCTCATTTGGTGTTGTACTTTCCCTATTTCTGTCTTGCATCTTAAGTGGGGCATCCCATTAATTACTATTTACATCTCATCAGCTCTGGAGTAGCCTTACTGTCCAACACAATATTAAAGATAGAAAACATAGATCAAATGTTCTAACTTGGTCCAAGTTAATAACACTTAAAAAAAAAATTCTTTACAACCAGCTATATTGTACCCAAATCCATTTTATAATTTCAAACTTATCACAAATCCAAACAGCAATATTGCTGCACTGACAGATTTTTCCAATGTTCAATTTTATTTCTCCGCATACTTTTCTCTTTATACACAGCAATTATCCCCTTAAATTTCAGTTAGATTTTACTTTCTCGAGCGTTTGAATCATTATAATGTTCCATATCATTAAAATTTAATTCGGCAATTCAAAAGTGTTTCCTTGCTGAATTAAAAAAACACACATCAGCGGAAAGGGTTAACTTCTTTCTAGGTTTATAAGAAGGCAGAGAAAAACATTGTCTGACGTCGTTACGTCACTTCACGTAATTCTTTTTTCCTTTTTTTAAAAAAAACCTATCCCGATTTTTTTTTCAGTCTTTTACCTTCAAAACTTCCTCTCTCGAGTTTACACATCAAATGCAATTTTAATTTCAAAAACAAGTGATAGTTTACAAAGTGTCTTAACATACAAGTGCTTGCAATTCAAGTGCTCGTAATTCATTTATAAGGCTACTTCCATACCTTACCTCGTCTCCCCCAAATGGCATTTGTCTCTCATTAGAGAAAACCGCATTTTAGATTGTTTCCAAAATTTTTCTATTTCTTTTACTAAGGTTTCCAAACCCAAGATTTTCCAATACAACCAAAATGTTTAACAAAGAGAATCACTCAAATGTCTCTAAATTCCAATTCAAATACTGCCAATCTTATATTTAAATCTCCTTAACTGAACTAGAAGCTTTCATATAATTTAAAATAAAATTTTCCAAACAACAAAAAGGCAACTTTTATCTTTCCGAGCAAACATCATGTCTTCATTCATTTTTTTTTCAATGTGAAAATTTCATGTCCGGAACGATGGACATTCACACTGGCTCTAATGAACAAAATGTTGAATCATTGTGGGTGGAGATTAGAGATAGTAAGGGGAAAAAGTCACTGGTGGGCGTAGTTTATAGGCCCACAAATAATAACTTCACAATGGGGCGGACAATAATCAAGGGAATAATGGAGGCATGTGAAAAAGGAACGGCAGTAATCATGGGGGGTTTTTAACCTACATATCGATTAGTCAAATCAAATCACACGGGGTAGCCTGGAGGAGGAATTCATAGAATGCATATGGGATTGTTTCTTAGAACAGTATGTTACAGAACCTACAAGGGAGCAAGCTATCTTAGATCTGGTCCTGTGTAATGAGACAGGAATAATAAACGATCTTCTAGTAAAAGATCCTCTCGGAATGAGTGATCACAGTATGGTTGAATTTGTAATACAGATTGAGGGTGAGGAAGTAGTGTCTCAAACGAGCGTACTATGCTTAAACAAAGGGGACTACAGTGGGATGAGGGCAGAGTTGGCTAAAGTAGACTGGGAACACAGACTAAATGGTGGCACAATTGAGGAACAGTGGAGGACTTTTAAGGAACTCTTTCATAGTGCTCAACAAAAAGAAGGGCAGTAAGAGAAGGGATAACTAGCCGTGGCTTGACCCATCCACCTCCACGGAGGTGTGTGGGGGACCTGACCCATCCACCTCCATGGCACGAACCTGGTATTGCAGTACTTCCAGGAACGGTGCAGTGGCTCTAGGCCTTTTGGCTAAGAGCATTGGCGCAGAGTGATCCTTGGCGTGTGCAAGGTGACCTCTGGCGTTTGTGATTTGACAAAGAATTGGAACGATTGGCTACGAATTTCAAAAAAAAAAACTAGCCGTGGATAACCAAGGAAATAAAGGAGAGTATCAAATTAAAAACCAATGCATTTAAGGTGGCCAAGGTTCGTGTGAAACTAGAAGATTGGGAACATTTTAAACGACAGCAAAGAATGACTAAGAAAGCAATAAAGAAAGGAAAGATAGATTATGAAAGTAAACTTGCGCAAAACATAAAAACAGATAGTAAAAGCTTTTACCGATATATAAAACGGAAGAGAGTGACTAAAGTAAATGTTGGTCCCTTAGAAGATGAGAAGGGGGATTTAATAATGGGAAATATGGAAATGGCTGAGACCTTAAACAATTATTTTGCTTCGGTCTTTACAGTGAAAGACACAAAAACCATGCCAAAAATTACTGGTCACGGGAATGTGGGAAGGGAGGACCTTGAGACAACCACTATCACTAGGGAGGTCGTGCTGGACAGGCTAATGGGACTCAAGGTAGACAAGTCCCCTGGTCCTGATGGAATGCATCCCAGGGTATTAAAAGAGATGGGTTGTGTAGAGGACACAGAGAGGCTGCAAAGAGATTTAGATAGGTTAAGCGAATGGGCTAAGGTTTGGCAGATGGAATACAATGTCGGAAAATGTGAGGTCATCCACCTTGGGGAAAAAAACAGTAAAAGGGAATATTATTTGAATGGGGAGAAATTACAACATGCTGCGGTGCAGAGGGACCTGGGGGTCCTTGTGCATGAATCCCAGAAAGTTAGTTTGCAGGTGCAGCAGGTAATCAGGAAGGCGAATGGAACGTTGGCCTTCATTGCGAGAGGGATGGAGTACAAAAGCAGGGAGGTCCTGCTGCAACTGTATAGGGTATTGGTGAGGCCGCACCTGGAATACTGCGTGCAGTTTTGGTCACCTTACTTAAGGAAGAATATACTAGCCTTAGAGGGGGTACAGAGACAATTCACTAGGCTGATTCCGGAGATGAGGGGGTTACCTTATGATGATAGATTGAGTAGGCTGGGTCTTTACTCGTTGGAGTTCAGAAGGATGAGGGGTGATCTTATAGAAACATTTAAAATAATGAAAGGGATAGACAAGATAGAGGCAGAGAAGCTGTTGCCACTGGTCGGGGAGACTAGAACTAGGGGACACAGCCTCAAAATACGGGGGAGCCAATTTAAAACCAGTTGAGAAGGAATTTCTTCTCCCAGAGGGTTGTGAATCTGTGGCATTCTCTGCCCAGGGAAGCAGTTGCGGCTAGCTCATTGAATGTATTCAAATCACAGATAGATAGATTTTTAACCAATAAGGGAATTAAGGGTTATGGGGAGCGGGCGGGTAAGTGAGTCCACGGCCAGATCAGCCATCATCTTTTTGAATGGCAGAGCAGGCTCGAGGGGCTAGATGGCCTACTCCTGTTCCTAATTCTTACGTTCTTATGTTCTTTCTTATGTTCTTATGTTATGAAATAACCAGAATTTCACCATGACTACAATGAAAGTCGGGTTTTCATAGTTCCAATCAAATTCAGACCACTATTTTTTTTTCATAGCCAATATGTTATTAACTAAATACAATACAGAGCAGATAAAATAAAACAAAATAACACAGTAAGTTATGCCACTTTCCATAATCTTCTTTCTTCAGATGCCTTTCCAATTGACTGTAAAAATACTGAACTGGAGAAACATTAGCTTTTTATTTAACAAACATCACACACATCTTCTACACAAAAGGAAAAAGAGAGTGGAGCTTCCCCCAGCCTGTTGCCTCGAGAAACCCACACAGGCTTTTTTAAAAAAGGCATTGAAAGGAACAAGAGCTTCCCCTTCTTCTTCATCTCATTCATAGACTAAATTTAGTATCCTTCAACCCAATATAATCAATGATTACTTTTTTTTAGCAAGTAAGTAGGCGTCTTGGGCTTGCAATAACCAAATTGAAAAGACAGCGCTTTGTTACGAATTGAAGTGATTTAAAATGAGACCACACATTTTTAATTTAAACTACATAAGACAATTTTTTTTCCTGTAATCCAATTAAAACATCCAATTCATTTTTTTTTTAGCAACTGTAACTTCAAGGCTGAAGTGTTATCTTTTGTGCATTTCATAGCTCCATAAATCATAATCAAAATAAATTCGTACCACGAAGGGGACTTTGACCACAACTCAAACTAAGTTTATTGTGAATAAGGCAACAGGGACAAGGGTTTCGTCGGGCCAAACAAGTCAATCCTTGTTGGGTTAACCTCATGAGAGGGAGCATTAGTTTAAATTATCCGATAGTGTCTCTTAAGTACACCAAGATGCCGAAAGGGGACCTTTGGAAGGAATATAAAGCAAAGTTAGGTAAGCAGTGTGATGAGACACTGGTAGAGTCACTAGTAGTGGAGTACCTAACTTAAAATGTAATTCAATTCTAGGTACACAATGTACATTTTAACACTCAATTTATCCACACTTTTGTAAAACTTCCCACATCTATGACAAAAGGCTAGCTTCTGCACAGAAAAGTGGGTGGAGCTTAAACAAACATAACAGACACTTTCTTTTAAAGACAGACATTTACACCAACCTTTCATTCAACAAAGCTTATCTTTCTCGGCACAAAAGCTGAAGCTTCTGTGCCAGTTTTATTTTCTCTTTTTTTTATTTGTTTTTTTTCAGCAACTTATTTTCTGGTTCCCTGATTTTTTCTTCCTTTGCTGAGTTCTTAGATCTTCCCACTCTCTCTTTCCTGTACTTTTTGTTTATCTTATTTCTGAAGTCTCCATGCTACAGCACAGAGGTGGATTGTGTTAAATTTAGTGTTTTTTTCATTCATTTGGGATACTATTTCAACTAAGGGCTTGCTATTTCCACCAGATTCGTAATTTAAGTAAGGGTCACCCATTAATGCTCCCTGTGAATCAACTAATTGTCTGGTGAGATGGTTATTATCTGTTGTTAGGGTGCCTATCTGACCCCTAGCTTCAAGATTCTGTTGTTCATACATTCTATCATCCTGGTCTAGAATGACAGCACTATCTCTCTCTGCACAGAACATTGCTGCATAGGCAATCAAAGTTATTAGACACTCCACTACTAGTGTCTCTACCAGTGTCTCATCAACTGCTTACCTAACTTTGCTTTATATTCCTTCCAAAGATCCCCTTTCGGCATCTTGGTGTATTTAAGAGACTCGATTGGATAATTTAAACTAACACTCCCTCTCACAAGGTTAACCTGACAAAGATTGACTCGTTTGGCCCGATGAAACTCTTGACCCTGTGCCTTATTCACAATAAATCTGGTTTGAGTTGTGGTCAAAGTCCCTTCCGTGGTCGCCAGTTGTAAGATTTATAAGATCTGTCAGAAGAGACCTGTCCATGACCATAACAAACCATGCTGGGTACAGGTATATTGTAAATAAGTACAACAGATTTTATTAAGTAGTTTACTTCCAGTACAAAGAAATATTACTTAACAAGGCGATCGACAGTCTGTTCCTTGAAACCTCAATGGTAGCCCACTGAGTTGACTGTGGCGCTGTCTCTTGCTGTGTTCTGTTGACTGTGGTTCTTCTCCAGTCTTCCTCTGTGTTTGCGCTGCTTCCAGAGTTCAATAGTGCTATTCATATACCCTTTTTCTCCCATTCAAATGTTGTATAAGTCTGCAGCTGTTGAAGCCTTACAATACATCATTGTAAGAATTATGCCTTTGACCTTCTATGTTATCTCTACCCTCCCTTCCTTCATTTCTCCTCTGAGAACTTTTACACAGACTTCATTCTTAGGCAGTTCCTCGGACTTCCACGCTAAAATTGGGTTCTCATGTGGCTGATGAGTCCCATGTGGGATCTACAGTCTCTGTCACAGGTGGGGAAGACGGTGGTTGAAGAAACGGGTGGGTGGGGTGCTTGGGTTGCTGTGCGCTCCTTCTGCTGTTTACGCTTGGCTTCAGCTTGCTCTTGGTGTAGAGACTTGGCCCGAACATCATTTTGAAGGGTGGAAGATGCCTGTGCGTGAATTTTTATTCACAATAAACCTGGTTTGAGTTATGATCAAGTCCCTTCCGTGGTCGCCAGTTGTAAGATTTATAAGATCTGTCAGAAGAGACCTGTCCATGACCATAACAAACCATGCTGGGTACAGGTATATTGCCACTGCCCACCAACTACCACACGGGCTTGGCTGAGCAAGGTCTTGGTCCAGTGGCAAGTGGGTCCAAGACGACTGGAGACCGGGCTCCGCTATATGGGCCTAATACATACAAACACACATACTCCTACTATCGTCCTTTCTCCTTCCCGCAGGGCCTTCATTACTGAACTTGGCTTTACAAAATTATGGTAGAAATGGCACATGCTGCATACCTTTATCTTACTGATTAATATTCTGGTCTTGACCATTCTAATTCTAAATGAAGCTTGTTTCAGCAGTTACAAAAAATGGTTCATCATCATACATCATAGGCAGTCCCTCTGAGTCGAGGATGACTTGCTTCCACACTAAAAATGAGTTCTCAGGTGACTGAAGAGTCCAATGTGGGTACTACAGTCTCTGTCACAGGTGGGGCAGACGGTGGTTGAAAGAACAGGTGGGTGGGGTGCCTGGGTTGCTGCACGCTCCTTCCGCTGTCGACGCTTGGCTTCGGCTTGCTCTCGGCGAAGAGACTTGAGGTGTTCAGTGCCTTCCTGGATGCTTTTCCTTCACTTTGGGCGGTCTTGGGTCAGGGATTCCCAGGTGTCAGTGGGGATGTTACATTTTTTCAAGGAGGCTTTGAGGGTGTCCTTGAAGCGTTTCCTCTGCCCACCTAGGGCTCGCTTGCCGTGTCGGAGCTCCGAGTAGTGCGCTTGTTTAATGGAGTCTCGTGTCAGGCATGCGGACGATGTTGCCCATCCAGCGGAGCTGATTAAGCATGATCAGTGCTTCGATGCTAGGGACATTGGCCTGAGCGAGGACACTGACGTTGGGTGCACCTATCCTGCCAATGGATTTGCAGGATCTTGCGGAGGCAGCATTGGTGGTAGTATTTTGAGGTACCTGCTGTATATAATCCATATCTCTGAGCCGTAAAGAAGCGTGGGTATCACCACTGCTCTGTAGAGCATGGGCTTGGTGCCGAGTTTGAGATCCTGGTCTTCAAACACTCTCTTCCTCAGGCGACCGAAGGCTGCACTGGCACATTGAACGCAGTGGTGGACCTCATCGTCGATGTCTGCCCTTGTTGACACTAGGCTCCCAAGGTATGGAAAATGGTCCACATTGTCCAAGGCCTCGTTGTGGATTTTGATAACCCGGGAGCAGTGCTGTGTGGCGGGGTTAGGTTGGTAGAGGACCTTTGTCTTACAGATGTTTAGTGTAAGGTCTATGCTCTCGTACGCCTCAGTCAAGGTGTTGACAATGGCTTGGATTTTGGCCTCCGAGTGTGCATAGACACAGGCGTTGTCTGCGTACTGTAGTTCGATGATGGAGGATGGTTAACATAAGAATAGCTCAATCTACCATGATGCTTTGCTTCTTCGTTTTTACCACAGTTAGCTAAGCTTACACACATTTTACTTACTTTTATCATACAACAGTTAAACAAAAGCATTATTAAAACACTATCACAGCATGCAGGTAAGTTTTATCTTACACCTTTGCCCACCATAGGCACTTTACAGCCAATGAAATACTTTTGAAGTGTAGTCACTGTTGTAAAGTTGGAAACACTAACTAAGGGGATGAAGAAGCTCTCTCCTTTAGTTGCAATGAATTTTGACAGTCTCAAACTAGTTCCTACTGGGCGTGAATTCTGCTATTGCCTCACACTGTTCCATTTCGATCAGCGACGGATGTGATCAAACATCCACAATAATTAAAACCTCAAATTGCAAGAGAAGCCCAGAAATTCAGTGGTAAACCGATTGCTTACAGTGGATACTAATGCTGTTTTCATCAATTTATGGCTTGAAGGGCAAGGTCACGTGTTGAAACCTCCAGGAATACGTCCAACGAGAGTTGGCAACCTTTGTGTCCAGAGTTATACAAAGTCCAGAGAGAGGCAGAGTCCAGAGAGGTACAGGGGGTTAAACTGGATCATCTCTTAAAACGGGCATGGGGATCACAGTACGCAATTAACACGTGCGCGTTCACTGCGATGCTGTTTTAAATGATTGCTGTGTCCAGCCAGCGCTACCCGCACTGATCCATTGGCTGAAGACATCAGCAGTGAGCTCGATATCGCTAGTGGCTAGCGCTACTTAAAGTCAACCTGCACCTCTTAACAGGGGAGGTGCATTGTGCCTGCAAGAAGTGGTGGGAGTCCTTTGAAAAGTCAATCTGGTCTGTGACAATAAGAACATAAGAAATAGGAGCAGGAGTAGGCCATACGGCCCCTTGAGCCTGCTCCCCATTTAATATGATCATGGTTGATCCGATCATGGACTCAGGTCCACTTCCCTGTATGTATAATATAAGTATACTCCCTGTACACTCAATGTACAGTTACATAAGACTACTGGATGTACCTTCACACTGTATACACTATGCTTGTACCACCAGAGGGTGCAACTGGTGGAGACCTAGGGGTCACTTGTACACGACAGGTAACCAGGTATAAAAGGGAGCTCACCCTCCATGCTGTACCCTCACTCAGGAGCTGTAATAAATGGATTAAGGTCGCCACAGTTCAAGAACAATACCTTGCCTCGTGGAGTCATTACTAGAGTGCTTACAGACACAATAACTGGCGACGAGATTATGAATTTGCACGCGAAAATGGCTAACGGGGAAGACTGAGAGGCCTTTATGGAAAGGGTCGAACACTTCTTCATTACGAACAACCTGGTGGGAGACAACCCGACCTTGCTGGCTGATAAGCAAAGAGCTATCCTGCTCAGCGTTGTGGGCAAACATTTAAACAATCGATGAACTTCAACAATTGTACATCCCTGTCTGGAGTAAAAATAAAATGGGGAAGGTGGCTCAACTGTGACTAACAGGAGAAATTAAGGATCGTGTTAAATCCAAGGAAGAGGCATATAAATTGGCCAGAAAAATCAGCAAACTTGTGGACTGGGAGAATTTTAGAATTCAGCAGAGGAGGACAAAGGGTTTAATTAGGAGGGGGAAAATAGAGCATGAGAGGAAGACTGCTGAGAACATAAAAACTGACTGCAAAAGCTTTTATAGATGTGTGAAGAGAAAAAGATTAGTGAAGACAAATGTAGGTCCCTTGCAGTCAGATTCAGGTGAATTTATAATGGGGAACAAAGAAATAGCGGACGAGTTAAACAAATACATTGGTTCTGTCTTCACGAAGGAAGACACAAATAACCTTCCGGAAATACTAGGAGACTGAGGGTCTAGTGAGAAGGAGGAACTGAAGGAAATCCTTATTAGGCGGGAAATTGTGTTAGGGAAATTGATGGGATTGAAGGCCGATGAATCCCCGAGGCCTGAAGGTAGCTAATGTAACACCACTTTTTAAGAAAGGAGGGAGAGAGAAAACGGGGAATTATAGACCGGTTAGCCTGACATCAGTAGTGGGGAAAATGTTGGAATCAATTATTAAAGATGAAATAGCAGCGCATTTGGAAAGCTGTGACAGGATTGGTCCAAGTCAGCATGGATTTATGAAAGGGAAATCATGCTTGACAAATCTTCTAGAATTTTTTGAGGATGTAACTGGTAGAGTAGACAAGGGAGAACCAGTGGATGTGGTATATTTGGACTTTCAAAAGGCTTTTGACAAGTTCCCACACAAGAGATTGGTGTGCAAAATCAAAGCACATGGTATTGGGGGTAATGTACTGACGTGGATAGAGAACTGGTTGGCAGACACGAAGCAGAGAGTCGGGATAAACAGGTCCTTTTCAGAATGGCAGGCAGTGACTAGTGGGGTGCCGCAGGGCTCAGTGCTGGAACCTCAACTATTTACAATATACATTAATGATTTAGATGAAGGAATTGGTGTAATATCTCCAAGTTTGCAGATGATACTAAGCTGGGTGGCGGTGTGAGCTGTGTGAATGCTAAGAGGCTGCAGGGTGACTTGGACAGGTTAGGTGAGTGGGCAAACGCATGGCAGATGCAGTATAATGTGGATAAATATGAGGTTATCCACTTTGGTGGCAAAAACACGAAGGCAGAATATTATCTGAATGGCGGCAGATTAGGAAAAGGGGAGGTGCAACGAGACCTGGGTGTCATGGTACATCAGTCATTGAAAGTTGGCATGCAGGTACAGCAGGTGGTGAAGAAGGCAAATGGGATGTTGGCCTTCATAACTAGGGGATTTGAGTATAGGAGCAGGGAGGTCTTACTGCAGTTGGGCCTTAGTGAGGCCTCACTTGGAATATTGTGTTCAGTTTTGGTCTCCTAATCTGAGGATGTTCTTGCTATTGAGGGAGTTCAGCGACGGTTCACCAGACTGATTCCCGGGATAGCAGGATTGACATATGAGGAGAGACTGGGTCGACTGGGCCTGTATTCACTGGAGTTTAGAAGAATGAGAGGGGATCTCATAGAAACATATAAAATTCTGACGGGACTGGACCGGTTAGATGCAGGAAGTATGCTCCCGATGTTGGGGAAGTCCAGAACCAGGGGACATAGTCTAAGGATAAGGGGTAAGCTATTTAGGACTGAGATGAGGAGAAACTTCTTCACTCAGAGAGTTGTTACCTGTGGAATTCTCTACCGCAGAGAGTTGTTGATGCCAGTTCATTGGATATATTCAAGAGGGAGTTAGATATGGCGCTCACAGCTAAAGGGATCAAGGGGTATGGAGAGAAAGCAGGAAAGGGGTACTGAGGCGAATGATCAGCCATGATCTTATTGAATGGTGGTGCAGGCTCGAAGGGCCGAATGGCCTGCTCCTGCACCTATTTTCTATGTTTCTATGGCCTCGTCAGGGACTTGCTAACCCCAGCGACAACAACGACCAAAATATATGAGGAGCTCGCAACGCTGATACAGGAACAACTCAAACCTAAGTGGATGACTCATCCCCAGGACTCTAACCTGGCAAGTACTGTGAACTGTCTGGCGCCTTTTAGAGGCAAGGCTGCTGCAAGCAGTCTCTCTCAGGGAAGAGAGAACAGAACCCCGAGTCCTGCAACCCTGAGTCCGCCACATGGGGCCAACCAGCTAACCCCATGCTGGCGCTGTGGAGGAATTCACAGGGCCCACCAGTGCCGCTATAAAGACTATACATGCAAAGGCTGTAACATGAAGGGCCACCTCCAGCGAATGTGCAAGAGAAATTATACTCACTGGATCGATGAAGAGTTGGCCGATCATCCGGACTCCAGCGACAGTGAAGAGAGAGTCCATGAGGCAGCTCAGCCCCACGGTGAGGTGTACGGAGTGTTTACCTGCACCACCGAGAGTTCCCTATTGAAAATGGAAGTCGAAATCAACAATGTTCCAATTACGATGGAGGTGGACACAGGGGCGAGCCAGGCACTGATGAATCAGGCGGACTTTGAGAAACTCTGGGACAATCCAGTCGCACGACCTAAAATGATCCTGATCCAAGTGAAGCTGCTCACCTACACAAACAACACCATTCCAGTCGTTGGCAGCGTGGATGTCCAGGTGTCCCATGTCGGCGCGATGCACAAGTTACCTTTGTGGATCGTTGCTGGTAATGGTCCAACGCTGCTAGGAAGAAGATGGATGAAAAAGATCCGCTGGAGCTGGGAAAACCTCCAGCCTCCAGCGATCGACGTCCTCACGGCCCCAAAGTTGGATCCAGCGCAGCACCTGAAAAACCAGCCGCTCAATTGGACTGCGTAGAGATGACTCAGACCGCTCAACCCAACTGCGAGATGATCCAGCCGAAATGACCCAGGCTCCAGTGGCAGGACTCCGGAGGAAGAAAATCAGCGCAGAAGGCAACTTCCCTGCTTCTGTGGCAGTACTTGGGGAGAAAAGGATCACCGCAGCCTACCTCGTGGAGAGAAAGAAGATGGCGCCCACACCACGAGGTGACGCACCCGAAGTAAAGATGGCGGCGGCCAGACCACGAGGGGCAGCGACGATGGAGCAACACGTGATGCCAAGCAGCGAACCGAATTGGGGTAAAGATTGCAAGGCTCTCTTAAAGGAGACCGGCAACCCATCACAATTAAAGGGACAGTTCCACTCTTTATACAGCGATGCCGGTGATACTTATGTAAGCGATGTAATTGACAAATTCAAGTATGTAAATGTAATTAACCATGTTAAGTCGGGTGATTGCGATCGGAACTAATGTACTGTGAGAGTAAATGAAGTAATGATGTGCAATGCCGAATTCTACATGCATGCCGACAAAACCAAGAGCAACCTCCCGTCGGAAGCACCCAGGTCCAGCCGGACTACCTGATCATGTAGCTTGCGCCTCCAGGACCAATGTGATGCCCCAGGGAGCATGGCCACACACAGATGGAGCATACCAGCTGCAGGGCCAGCGATCAGTGGACGGCAAAGGCACCACTACCAGTACCCTGCCCCTGATCGGCTCTCCCTCTCTGGCCACCAGGGCCAGTACCGGGAGCAAGAGGCTAGCACCCTCTAGCTCTCCCAACAGCACCTGGGATGATCAGGCTCCCACTATCGCTGAAGGGCAGCGAAGAGACACCGCAGACCTCAAAGGAGGACAGGGAGGCCACACACTCCTGTGGCTCTGCCCACCACTAGGCAACGGCAAAGGCCCTGAGTCTCAGTCAGGTGAGCGATCCGAGCCCACCCATCTGGCAGGGGGCACAGCGCCGCCATCAGACAACCTGGACACAGTCCGGTTACTCTGGAACTAGCGTCCTCACCCACCTGTACCTACACAACCCAGGGGCAAGACTGTGATACTATGTATGTACCTTACCTGTAAAATGTACTTGTTCCACTACTGCAGAACCCAAACAGTAATGTAATTAATCCTATGTTTTTTTTTGTTCTTTCTTTCTGTACATGTATGCACATGTAGGTGTTGATCCACACACATGGTCTATGTATGGGGGGAGGGGGGGGAGGCGGAATGGATGTATGTAGCCATGGACACACAAGAATCACACACAGAACCCACTCAACCCCCACTGCAACCTCAACCCGTTCATTGCTGACCACGTCCCAATGTGGCAATAAGGATTGGGGGTCAACAGGGAGAGAACCAAGCCAAAGCATAGACAAGGTGCAAAGACGTTGGGCACTCAAGTCTAGGGCCAGGGCACACAATGCAAAGATCAGTGGCACAAGACTTAGGGGAGAGTGATGTTGTGTATGTATAATATAAGTATACTCCCTGTACACTCAATGTACAGTTACATAAGACTACTGGATGTACCTTCACACTGTATACACTATGCTTGTACCATCAGAGGGTGCAACTGGTGGAGACCTAGGGGTCACCTGTACAGGACAGGTAACCAGGTATAAAAGGGAGCTCACCATGATGTACCCTCACTCAGGAGCTGTAATAAATGGGCTAAGGTCACCGCAGTTCAAGTACAATACCTTGCCTCGTGGAGTCATTACTAGAGTGCTTACCCTGCCCGCTCTCCATAACTCCTTATCCCCTTATCGTTTAAGAAATTGTCTATTTTTGTCTTTAATTTATTCAATGTCCCAGCTTCCACAGCTCTCTGAGGCAGCGAATTCCACAGATTTACAACCCTCTGAGAGAAGAAATTTCTCCTCATCTCAGTTTTAAATGGCCCCTTATTCTAAGATTATGCCCTCTAGTTCTAGTTTCCCCTATCAGCTGAAACATCCTCTCTGCATCCACCTTGTCAAGCCCCCTCATAATCTTATACGTTTCGATAAGATCACCTCTCATCTTCTGAATGCCAATAAATAGAGGCCCAACCTACACAACCTTTCCTCATAAGTCAACCCTCTCATCTTCGGAATCAACCTAATGAACCTTCTCAAACTGCCTCCAAAGCAAGTATATCCTTTCGTAAATATGGAAACCAAAATTGCATGCAGTATTCCAGGTGTGGCCTCACCAATACCCTGTATAACTGTAGTAAGACTTTAAGGAATGGCTGAACATGCGAGAGAGTGTGCACCAAGGTTTTCTGACAATGCACTGGAGGTCTTGGTGCAAGATGTGGAGGGAAGGAGAGACATCCTGTATCCACAGCGGGTAGGAGGCCCTCCAGGGACTAACTAGCAATCTTGTTGTGCGAGGTCCCTTGGGGGAAGAGTGACCATTATATGGTAGAATTCTTTATTAAGATGGAGAGTGACACAGTTAATTCAGAAACTAGGGTCCTGATCTTAAGTAAAGGTAACTTCGATGGTATGAGGCGTGAATTGGCTAAAATAGACAGGCAAATGATACTTAAAAGGTTGACGGTGGATAGGCAATGGCAAACATTTAAAGATCACATGGATGAACTTCAACAATTGTACATCCCTGTCTGGAGTAAAATTAAACGTGGAAGGTGGCTGAACCGTGGCTAACAAGGGAAATTAAAGATAGTGTTAAATCCAAGAAGAGGCATATAAATTGGCCAGAAAAAGCAGCAAACCTGAGGACTGGGAGAAATTTATAATTCTGCAGAGGAGGACAAAGGGTTTGATTAAGAGGGCGGAAATAGAGTATGAGAGGAAGCTTGCCGGGAACATAAAAACTGACTGCAAAAGCTTCTATAGATATGTGAAGAGAAAAAGATTAGTGAAGACAAACGTAGGTCCCTTGCAGTCGGATTCAGGTGAATTTATAAGGGGAACAAAGAAATGGCAGACCAATTGAACAAATACTTTGGTTCTGTCTTCACGAAGGAAGACACAAATAACCTTCCGGAGGTACTAGGGGACCAAGAGTCTAGTGAGAAGGAGGAATTGAAAGATATCCTTATTAGGTGGGAAACTGTGTTGGGGAAATTGATGGGATTGAAGGCTGATAAATCCCCGGGGCCTGATAGTCTGCATCCCAGAGTACTTAAGGAAGTGGCCCTAGAAATAGTGGATGCATTGGTGATCATTTTCCAACAGTCTATCGACTCTGGATCAGTTCCTGTGGACTGGAGGGTAGCTAATGTAACACCACTTTTTAAAAAAGGAGGGAGAGAGAGAATGGGTAATTATAGACTGGTTAGCCTGACATCAGTAGTGGGGAAAATGGTGGAATCAATCATTAAGGATGAAATAGCAATGCATTTGGAAAGCAGTGACAGGATCGGTCCAAGTCAGTATGGATTTATGAAAGGGAAATCATGCTTGACAAATCTTCTGGAATTTTTGAGGATGTAACTAGCAGAGTGGACAAAGGAGAACCAGTGGATGTGGTGTATTTAGACTTTCAAAAGGCTTTTGACAAGGTCCCACACAAGAGATTGGTGTGCAAAATCAAAGTACATGGTATTGGGGGTAATGTTCTGACGTGGATTGAGAACTAGTTGGCAGATAGGAGGCAGAGAGTCGGGATAAACGGGTCCTTTTCAGAATGGCAGGCAGTGACTAGTGGAGTGCTGCAGGGCTCAGTGCTGGGACCCCAGCTCTTTACAATATACATTAATGATTTAGGTGAAGGAATTGAGTGTAATATCTCCAAGTTTGCAGATGACACTAAACTGGTGGAGGTGTGAGCTGTGAGGAGGATGCTAAGAGGCTGCAGGGTGACTTGGACAAGTTAGGTGAGTGGGCAAATACATGGCACTGTGTACTGTGGGGTATCTATTCCGTACAAGGAATCTATTCCGTATGTCACAGTTCTTCCAAGCATTTCACCATCGGTCATCAAGGCTGAGGGGACATCGCCGAAGCCACAGTCCAAAATGGCCTTCTAAATTTGAGACGGGTTGGTGGTAGGTTGTTCGTCCACCTGGATCGGCATGTCATTGCTAGTGTAGTGGTTGTATTCTTTGGAGACTGCATATTTGCGGCGTTTTGTTGTCAATAAAAGCGTACCGGTGATAATTCTCATAACAGAATTCAGCTGGACATCAACGGATTTCACAAGAGGACTTGATGTGACACACAACTTTAAAATGCGGCAACATTTTATATTGCTTACAACTAAAATCAATAAACGGAAATGCAGCTGCCGCTCTTTAATTTCTTGTATTGAATTGTTTAGTGAATAACTTTCTGCTTTTGGTTGCTAAGGGAGTCACGGGACCTGATGCCCTCACCATCATGGCGCCGAATGTGGCCGGCAACGTCAGCGTCACGTGGCCCCGTGCGTCGTAAAGCGCAGCTGCGGGGGTGCTGTGAAGTGTCGCGCGGCGCGGCAGGTTGCCATGGTTTGAGCGGTCGGTGAGTGTGGGCCTGGTAGGAGCAGCGGCGGGGGAATCGGGCTTCGTGCTTTCACTCGCCATCTGTTCGGCGTGATGGACAACTCGGGAACCAGTGGCGGCTTACGCGCCGGCTTCGGTCTTTTCGGCGGCGGCGGCGGCGGCGGCGGCGGCGGAGGAGGAGGAGCCGGCGGCGGCGGCTCGGTGCACGATTATTCCCAGCCCGACCTTTCCCGTGTCCCCTGTGAGTACCGCGCCCAGCACGGGTAGGCCGCAACCCGCCTAGCGCGGCCCTGCCACTGTCGTTGGTTAAAGGGACAACTAACTAGTAATCGTTTAGAACGAGTTTAACAAACATCGGTATAAGAACTAGATTATAGCTGATCCAAAACTCGGCTGCCCGTGTCCTAACTCTCTCCAAGTCCCACTCACCCATCACAGGCGGTCCCTCGAACGAGGATGACTTGCTTCCACGAAAGTTCACAGATGTTTCAATGAAGGACCCGATGTTCCAGTCCTGAACTCCAGTTGAGGGTGTGGAAGATTCCTGAGTTAATTTTTTTAACATGGAAACATACAAACAGAAAATAGGTGCAGGAGTAGGCCCTTCGAGCCTGCACCACCATTCAATAAGATCATTCCCTCAGTACCCCTTTCCTGCTTTCTCTCCATACCCCTTGATCCCTTTAGCTGTAAGGGCCATATCTAACTCCCTCTTGAATATATCCAATGAACTGGCATCAACAACTCTCTGCGGTAGGGAATTCCACAGCTTAACAACTCTGAGTGAAGAAGTTTCTCCTCATCTCAGTCCTAAATGGCATACCCCTTATCCTTAGACAGTGTCTCCTGGTTCTGGACTTCCCCAACATTGGGAACAATCGCCCTGTATCTAACCTGACCAGTCCTGTCAGAATCTTATGTTTCTATGAGATCCCCTCTCACCCTTCTAAACTCTAGTGTATAAAGGCCCAGTTGATCCAGTCTCCCCTCATATGTCAGCCCAGCCATCTCGGGAACCAGTCTGGTGAACCTTAGCTGCACTCCCTCAATAGCAAGAACGTCCTTCCTCAGATTAGGAGACCAAAACTGAACACACTACTCCAGGTGAGGCCTCACCAAGACCCTGTAGAACTGCAGTAAGACCTCCCTGCTTCGATACTCAAATCAAGTTTGCAGATGACACTAAACTGGGTGGCGGTGTGAGCTGTGAGGTGGAGGCTACAGGGTGAATTGGAAAGGTTAGGTAAGTGGGCAAATGCATGGCAGATGCAATATAATGTGGATAAATGTGAGGTTATCCACTTTGGGGGCAGAAACACGAGGGCAGAATATTATCTGAATGGCAGCAGACTAGGAAAAGGGGAGGTGCAATGAGACCTGGACGTGGCACATCAGCCACCACATGGGCTTGACAGAGCTAGGTCTTTATCCAGTGGCAAGGGTTAACCAGGACGACTGGAGACCTGCTCTGCTGCACGGACCTAGTGCGTGCACACATCGCAGTGTGGGCTGGCCTGTGCTGCCCCTGGGCTCTTCTGGTCCCCGTACCCTCATTCGCCGCACCTCCACGATGTTTCAGGGCCTGGCGCTCCAGCTCTTTATAGCCCCGACCCGTGATGGTGTTTTCACACAGGTCGCTGACCTACATTGGCTCCTGGTTAAGCAACACCTCATTTAAAAAAAAAAAAATAAAAAAAAATTCTTATCCTTTTCAAATGCTTCCATGCCCTCGCCCCTTCCCATCTTTCTGACCTCCAGCCTAACAAAAAAGATTTGATTTATATAGCGTCATTCATGACCACCGGATGTCTCAAAGCGCTTTACAGCTAATGAAGTGCTTTCGGAGTGTAGTCACTGTCGTAATGTGGGAATCGCGGCAGCCAATTTGCGTACAGCAAGCTTGATTCTGAGGGATACGGGAATGATAATGCCATTGAATATCATGGGTAGGTGGTTAGACTCTAGATTGTTGGAGATGGTCATTGCCTGGCACTTGTGTGGCATGACTTACTTGCCACTTATTAGCCCAAGCCTGAATGTCGTCCAGGTCTTGCTGCATGCGGGCACTGACTACTTCATTTTCTGAGGAGTTGCAAATGGAACTGAACACTGTGCAGTCATCAGTGAACATCTCCACTTCTGACCCTTTATGATGGAGGGAAGGTCATTGATGAAGCTGCTGAAGAGGGTTGAGCCTTGGACATTGCCCTGAGGAACTCCTGCTGTGATGTCCTGGGGCTGGGATGATTGACCTCCAACAACTACAATTATCTTTCTTTGTGCTAGGTATGACTCCAGCCAATGGAGAGTTTTCCCCCTGGTTCCCATTGACTTCAATTTTACTAGGGCTCCTTGATGCCACACACAGTCAAATGCTGCTTTGATGTCAAGGGCAGTCACTCTCCCCTCACCACCTAGAATTCAGCTCTTTTGACCATATTTGAGTATTGGTAAGTAACTGGCTTGGAAGGTGTCGTTGCCAGTACTATCATCATTTTGCTGATGATTGAGAGTAGACTGATGGAGTGGTAATTGGCTGGATTGGATTTGCCCTTTTTGTGGACAGGGCAGTTTTCCACATTGTCAGATAGATACCAGTGCTGTAGCTGTACTGGAACAGTTTGGCTTGAGGCACAGATAGTTCTGGAGCACAAGTCTTCAGCATGGCAGCCAGGATGTTGTCGGGGCCTATAGTCTTTGCAATATCCAGTGCGCTCAGCCATTTCTTGATATAATGTGGAGTAAATTGGATTGGCTGAAGACAGGCTTCTGTGATGGCGGGGACGTCAGGAGGAGGCCAATATGGATCATCCAATTGGCACATATGGCTGAAGATGGTTGCAAGCACTTCAGCCTTGTCTTTTGTACTTGAGCGCTGGGCTCATATATCATTGAGGATGGAGATATTCATGGAGTCTTCTCCCATTGTCCACCACCATGCACGGCCGGATGTGGCAGGACTGCAGAGCTTTGATCTGTTGAATGTGGGATCGGTTAACTCCATTTATAGCTCGCTGCTTAGCATGCATGTAATCCTGTGTTGCAGCTTCCCCAAATTGGTACCTCATTTTTAGGTATGCCAGGTTCTGCTCCTCTGCACTCCTCATTGAACCAGGATTGGTCCCCTGGCTTGATGCTAATGGTAGAGTGAGGGATATGCCGGGCCATGAGGTTGCAGATTGTGGTGGAATACAATTCTGCTGTTGATGGCTCATAATGCCTCATGGATGCCCAGTTTTAAGCTGTTAGATCTGTTCTGAATCTATCCTATTTAGCATGGTGGTAGTGCCACACAACACGATGGGAGGGTGTTTTCATTGTCTTCAAAGACTGTGCGCAATCATTGCTACCAGTGCTGTTGCATCTGCGACAAGTAGATTGGTGACGATGAGGTCAAGTAGGTTTTTCCCTCGTGTTGATTTTCTCATTACCTGTCGCAGGCCCAGTCTGGCAGCTCTGTCCTTCAGGACTTGGCCAGCTCAGTCAGTAGTGATGCTACCAAGCCGCTCTTGGCGATGGACATTGAAGTCCTCAACCCAGAGTACATTCTGTGCCCTTGTGACCATTAGTGCTTCTTCCAAGTGATAACTGCAGGTCTACCTGACGATCTTGGTGCTGCTCGCAACGCTCCTCCGTGTGCTCCCCTCCTAAGTGAGAGCCAGCCCACTTTGCGCTGCACTTGTGGTGGCTGCACTCTGCTCACTACTTAAGCGAATGAGCGGCAGCCGGAGGCGGGCTTGATGCGAGCTGGGATGGAGCGTGGCTGCTAACTGTCCAGTAAGGCCGGTCCTGCTTGGTACTCGTGTTATTCTGTAGACCCCAGTTTGAGAAGCACTGGTAAGAGAAAGAAGCTGAAGGGACAGCCAGTAATGCAGTGAAGGGATTGAGGAATGTGTTAGAGGACCTATACAAGGACCTAAAGGGGATCACAGTGACGGGCAGGAATGAGGTAGTGGAAGGGTTTGAAAGGCAGGTCTAGATTCAAAGTTGGACATGGAGAGCCAGTGGTGCTTGGCAAGGATTAACGTGATGGGAGGATTGGTCTAGGTACTTTACAACACCACCTGTGCTATTTTGTGTGATTTTTGATAGTTTATCAATAGTTGAAATGGAGAGGCTGACCAGGAGAGCATTTAATGTCCAACTGCAAGATGATTAAAGTGTGCATTTAGTTTTTGAGGTGGGGGGAGGTATGGGGCAGAAATGGCCTGGTTGCCGAACAGCAACTTGCTTTTTTATATAGTATCTTTTAGTGCAAAACATACTGCCAAGGTGTCTAAGGGAAAGAAAACAGTCTTGATGAGTGATTTGGATGGGAGAAGGGAAATTGAGTTTGAGCGAGGTTCTGGTGCAGTGGACTTGGCCTGAGGTGGCAGCCAGCGAGGGAGATGGGTAGGTGTAAGTCGGAACAGAAGAGGATGGCTTCAGTTTTACCCACTTGAAGCTGGAGGAATTTGAACCTGCAGTAACAGCAAGGCCCTTTTTTATGCCGATGTACACTTGCTTGACAGTGTGTAAATGCTGTACTCTGTCTAAAGGCATTTCACTGCAGCAGTGAAGTGGAGTAAAATATTGGAAGTGAGGAATGTTATGTCCTTGAGTTGGCAGCACTGTTTAATTTTGAAAAAAACACGAGGTCAATTCTTCAGGATTCTTTCTGTCTCGCTCCCTCTCTGTGTGGGTCTCCCTCTTTCTTTCTCCTTTCTTTTGTCGTCTCTCTTTCTTTCTCTTTCTCGCTCTCTCTTTCTCTTTCTCGCTCTCTCTTTCTCTCTCGCTCTCTTGCTCTCGCTCTCTTGCTCTCGCTCTCTTGCTCTCGCTCTCTTGCTCTCGCTCTCTTGCTCTCGCTCTCTTGCTCTCGCTCTCTTGCTCTCGCTCTCTTGCTCTCGCTCTCTTGCTCTCGCTCTCTTGCTCTCGCTCTCTTGCTCTCGCTCTCTTGCTCTCGCTCTCTTGCTCTCGCTCTCTTGCTCTCGCTCTCTTGCTCTCGCTCTCTTGCTCTCGCTCTCTTGCTCTCGCTCTCTTGCTCTCGCTCTCTTGCTCTCGCTCTCTTGCTCTCGCTCTCTTGCTCTCGCTCTCTTGCTCTCGCTCTCTTGCTCTCGCTCTCTTGCTCTCGCTCTCTTGCTCTCGCTCTCTTGCTCTCGCTCTCTTGCTCTCGCTCTCTTGCTCTCGCTCTCTTGCTCTCGCTCTCTTGCTCTCGCTCTCTTGCTCTCGCTCTCTTGCTCTCGCTCTCTTGCTCTCGCTCTCTTGCTCTCGCTCTCTTGCTCTCGCTCTCTTGCTCTCGCTCTCTCGCTGTGATAGATGTTGCATGTTTTACTGCATATCCGTCACATAAGCAGTCTCTGAGAGATGGTTTTACAGGCTCCTTTTTTTATAAAAGAATTGTCTGCTGGTCAATCTATATCATTCCAGGTCTTGGGAGAGTCTTGCCCCATCTGATATTAGTTGGTGTCCGAATAACGTCATCAGACCCAAACTTCTGAATTCCAACAAGGCCTGGTGCGAAGGCCTCGCTGACTGGCCTGTTAAAATAGCGGTGGAGTGAGACCAATGAGGATCGAGGCTGCTGCAAGCATTTTACGCTCACGTAGTCCAGTTCTCGCTGGGGGGGTTAAAATCGCATAAATTACATGCACTCGTCATATGGTTAGAAGGAAAACCTGAAAAATGCTACGTCAAAATGTCCAGTCTGCCAATACTAGTGACGTTTTAGTTCTGAATGCTTCATCACCATTTCTAAATCTAAAAACCTTCATGGAAGCGGTTGTCTAGTTTGGAAATGGTCAGGCCTGAGCTGCCCTGAAAGCAGCAGTTCATGCTGAGTGGGAAGGGTGGGTTTATGGTGTGATGCTGCCGCACTTTACTTCAGAGCTATGCACAGGCAGTCTGCGTCCGATTGTGTTGAAATAGCTCAGAACTTCCACTAGCTGCAAACCACCTGGACATGTATGCACTGAGGTGATCCTTTTATTATTTTGTCTGAGCAACAAGTTTGGTGGAACTGTCAGTAAATATCTACAGCAACACAAAAGCAAAATACTACAGATGCAGGAATCTGGAATAAAAGCAGAAAATGCTGGAAATCTCAGCAGGTCAGGCAGCATCTGTGGCGAGGAAGCAGAGTTAATATTTCAGGTCAATGACCCTTCTACAGTATATGACTGCTTACCCGCTTGTTTGTCTTTTGTAAAATAAATCCACCTGATATTTTAAACTGAAAGTGAGGTTTGACGTGATGCTCTATCGCTTTAAAAGACCGCAGTGAGACCCTGTGAAGGCCTAAGATAATTTGAAAACCAGGATTTCTGGTTGTTTCCTCGAGTACATTACCTAAAGCTTACCCAGACCTTGAGGCAAGGGTACCCCCTCTCAATTATGGGGAGTCAGGACCAATATTCCTCTTCATGCGTGATCCCTTTAACCAGCAGCACGGCCTATTCAAATTTTCGCACGTGCAGTTTCTTCCATATAAAAGCTGGTGAGCGGCCTGTGCAGGACCTCCAGAACGCTGCATGACCTTGCTTCCGTGCTGCTTAGCGGAAGCAAGGTCATGCAGAATAATCGGGTAATAACGTTAGAAAAGAACCAAACGCATAACACCGACCAATCGACATCTCACTCTATTACTCCTGCCATTAAAGGTATGATTCCCCAGGTTCTAGGGCCCTGCACCCAAGTTGCCATAGTTTTGACTTGAAGCTAAACTATTTTGCTCTACTGGCGACACATAGGATAAGTGGTGATGACTGACTGAGCCATCTATCCGAGTGGCTGTTCTTAGTGTGAGCGTAGGCGATGGATGTTGGCAGGCTATTGAACCATGGGAAGTGTTGTGATCACATGTCACATGCACGCTCCAGAATGGGTTACTGGTAATTGATGGGGACGAAAACTTGGGCTTTCTCCTGAGCGCAGTCAGAGAGGGTCACTGTAGAATCCCAATGCCACCCTGATTGAGATTGGTAAACTTGGCATAGACTGGGAATCAAATCTGGTATTTTCCTGCTCTGGAATGGCTCAATACTACCCACATTATGTACTGTGTGATGGACAGAGCAATTAAAAAAAAAAAATCAAACAGTACAGCATGAATTTACCCTGCTGGCCCACAAGGAACTTTGGCTAAGTTTCAGTGTTTAGCTCGATCCTACAGCTTTTTCTATGGGGAAAATACTTTTTGACATGGCAGTGGTGGAATTGATGCAGCTAAGCCTTTTATCTTTCTCTCTGATCTCTCGCTGTGCTTATTTGGACCTCTTGAATGCTTTCTAAACCTATAATTATGGGAAAGACATAAGTTGAGGACCATTGCTTCCTGTGTAAAGCCTACTCCACTTCACCATTTCATCCAGAAGAAACAAAAGAGAAGTTAAAAGATGATTACCCAGCAAGATTTTCTGGAAAGCACTGCCTGACAGGGTGGTGGAAGCAGATTCAATAGTAGCTTTCAAAAGGGACTTGGATAAAGACTTTAAAGAAAAAGAATTGCGGGGCTAGGGGAAAGAGCAGGGGAATGGGACTAAATGCATAGCTCTTTTAAAGAGCTGGCACAGGCACGATAGGCTGAATGGCTTGCTTCTGTGCAGTATGATGCTACAATGCGTCCTAAGACAATGGCGACTTGCAGCATGTTTGTATCAGTCATTTTCAGGATTGAAAATATGCAAATGGCTGGCGTAACAACACCGGTGCCTTTGGAAGGCCTGTATAGGCTGGCAAGCAGAAAGCTGCTTTGTACAGTACCAAAGAAGCATGCTTCACTTCTGCCAGCCCAGGTGGGTTTGTTGTCGGTGCTGGCGCTTTCCGATGATGCGCATTACATAAGAACATGAGAAGCAGGAGTCGGCCATTTGACCCCTCAAGCCTGCGCCGCCATTCAGTAGGATCATGGCTGATCTGATCTTGGCCTCGACTCCACTTCCCTGCCCTCTCCCCATAACCCTTGACTCTCCTATTGTTCAAAAATCTGTCTCTCTCCACCTTTAAATATATTCAGTGATTCAGCCTCAAGTACCACCAGTAGTGGCAGGATACTTCACTGGTTTACCATTCGGATTAAACTGGCAATGTAAATGTATGATCGGTAATGCTAATGTACACCATCTTGACTGGCTCCTAAATGTTGTTGCTTGGAAGCCATCCGCTGTATGCAGAAGTATGCACACCGTTGGCTATCATTACTGAGCCAAAGTTACTGATGCGGATTTGGCTCCAGGAAATCTGTGTCATTGCTTAATTTTGTCATGCCTTTCTGTGTTCCCAGTTTCAGTACTGTTGCTTAAACCCATTCTAGTAAGATGAGTTCCACTTTAAATTTCATTCCAAATGCACAAATCAGCCAGTCTGGGGAGATAGCTGCTTTTTGCAGCAACTACTTCATAATCATTATCATTAAATTCTGAAGTGCTCATCGCGAATAGAAGATAGAGCAGTGGTTTATGCTTCTGCTGAAATATCTAGGAAACTCAAAGTGCAACATGTAAACAATGGCTCGAGTGTCTTATCTCATCGCAAAGGTTGTGTTGCAGTTGCCCCACGACCACTCTATCCGAGCTTGACTGTGCAACCTCCCACAATGCAGAATAAAGTGTCCATTCAGTGCTGTGCCTGCCACCTGCCCGTTTCTAATACTGTACAGCGCAGCAATCTATCACGGTGACTTCTTTATTCCTGCTGGGTCGGCTGGCTGTTAAAGCTTATTGAGTATATCTCTAATGTGGTAATGGTGCTTTTCTCAAATGGCTTGTGCAGCAAATAACCTAGTCCTGCTGATCTGATACTAAATGTTACCAAGATGAGAATTGACAGAGCTGTTTCTTGTTAAAATGATTATTCTTTTCTTCCCCCTCACACCAGCTGCTCCAGACTGGTGCTTGGTCCTGACCTATTTCCAGTCCCTAGTGAATGCTGCTCTTGTGCCGGACCACAAGGTGATAAGCTTAGGGTGACTCGTTCCCTGTGTGTTTAATATATTTCTGGTGAATTTCTTTGCTAAAATCAGGTGACGGGAATAGAACACATTTTATCCACCATAAGAGTACTTTTAGGTCGGGTATCGTACAGCCTAGGTGCAGGATAAAGCTACCTTTGCATTGTGCCAACAAATGTCTTTAATATTGATGCCTGAACAATGCCCCCTACTGCATCACTGTCTGTCCTTTCTATAGCAGCTGTCCTCTGCCATATTGAGACTGTTTTGCTATGGACTCTCGCCCATCCACCAGGACTGCTCCGTATTCCTCACTTCGGGCAGTAGAATCATAGAAAATTAGAATGTCCAGTAGACTGGATAAAAGAGACTTTCATCCCGTTGGCTTGAGCTCGATTGGAGCCCAAGCCCCAGAGGTGAAAGGTCAGTGCTAAGCTGCTGCACCATGTAGTCCGGCACTTCCTATCTACCTCTCCTTCCCTTTTTTAAGTAAACTCCTGCTGTGACAGTCTGGTTAAAGTGGGTAGCTGAGTGAAAGAAACTGGTGTGTTAGGGATGCTGTAAGAGGCCGTAAAATAAAATGACACGGGATGTTACTGGTGCTAACTTTTCCCCCTTGCTGTTTGCAGTGACCGGAATGAGCCCTTTGTCTCCTTACCTGAACCTCGATCCGAGATATTTGATCCAGGTGAGTCAGAAATATGTTGTTTTAAATATTCAAGGCTCCGTATGGGTAGTTGGGATAAGACTGGTCATAATCTTTCAAGGTGGAGATGGACCTAATGTTTTTAATGCTGCAGGAAAAGCGTGCTAATGAGTATAAGAATAGAGAGGATGAACACGTGGCTGGAAAGTTGGTGTGGGAGGGAGGGCATTAAATTCTTGAGGCATTGGGACCGCTTCTGGGGGAGATGGGACCTGTTGCACTTCCACAGCGCCGGGACCCAATATCCCCACTGGAGTTTTGCTAGTGCTGTTGCGGAGAGTTTAAACTCGCTTGGCAGGGGATGGGAACCTGAACAAATTCAAAAAGGAAGGAAATAAAACAGAAATTGGATAGCAAGAATCTAGAAAGCGAATCTGTAAGACTGAGGAAACGGGGCTTAGTATGTAGTAAACAAGGAGGTCTTCCTGTGCTGAATGGTATACTTTAATGCAAGGAGTATAGCGAATAAGGTGGATAAGCTAAGAGCACAGGTAGACACTTGGGAGTGTGACATAATAGCAAAAATGGCTGAAAGAGGAGCAGGTTTGGCAGATCAATATTCCTGGCTAAGGATTTTTAGACAAGATAGAGAGGGGGGTGGGGTGTTGCGGTACTGATTAAAGAAACTATTAGAGGTGAGGAGGGATGATATGTTAGAGGGATCATCAAATGAGGCCAATTGGGTCGAATTGAAAAATAAATGAGGGCTGATCATACTGCTGGGCATGTATTATAGACCCCCAAACAGTGGGAGGGAAATAGAGGAGAAAATATGTCGGCAAATTGCTGTGAAGTCCAAAAACCATAGGGTAGTAATAGGCGATTTTAACTATCCAAATATTGATTGGGACAAATTTAGTGTGAAGGGTATATAGGGTGCGGAATTCTTGAAATGCATTCAAGAGAACTTTTTTAGTCAGTATGTAGCAAGCCCAACACGAGAGGGGGAAGTCTTGGGGAATGAAGCTGGGTAGGTTGAAGGGGTATTAATGGGCGAGCACTTGGGTGCCAGTGACCATAATTCAGTCAGATTCAAGTTGGTTATGGATAAGGACAAGAATAGGCCTGGAATAAAAGTTCCGAATTGCGAAAGAGCTAATTTTGCTAAGTTAAGGAGTGATTTAGCCATAGTGGACTGGAAACAGCTACTTGTCGGTTAAATCAGTGTCGGAACAGTGGGAGGCTTTCAAGGAGGAGATCCGGAAGGCTCAGGCCAAACATGTGCCCTTAAAGAAAAAAGCTGGGAAAAATAATTCTAGAGCCCCCTGGATGTCTAGGGACTTACAGGGGAGGATTAAGAAAAAAAAGGGACGCTTATGTCATATACCAATTGTTAATTATTTTAAAATCTTTAGAGGAATATAGGAAGTTAAGAGGCAACATTAAAAAGCACGAGAAATTCTTGGCTAGTAAAATTAAGGAAAACCCGAAGATATTCTATAAATACATTAAAAGTAAGAGGGTAACTAAAGAAAGGGTAGGGCCTATTAAAGGCCATGAGGGTAATCTTTGTGTGGAGGCGGAAGATGTTGGTCAGGTTCTTAACAAATACTTTGCATCTGTTTTCACAAAGGAAAAGGGTAATGCAGATACTGCTATCGAGGAGGAGTGTGATATTCTGGAAGAAATAAATATAGTGAGAGGAAGTATTAAGGGGTTTATCAGCTTTGAAAGTAGATAAGTCCCCAGGCCCAGATGAAATGCATCACTGGCTGTTGAACGAAGTAAAAGAGGAAATCATTTTCCAGTCCTCTTTGGATCTGGGCATGGTGCCGGAGTATTGGAGAACTGCTAATGTTTAAGAAGGGAAAAAGGGATAGACCGAGTAATTACAGGCCTGTCAGCCTAACCTCAGTGGTGGTAAAATTATTGGGGAAAAATACCTGAAAGACAGGATAAATTTGCATTTGGAAAGGCAAGGATTAATTAGGGACAGTCAGCACGGATTTGTTAAGGGAAGATCGTTTTTGATTAACCTGATTGAATTTTTTGAGGAGGTAACCAAGAGGGTTGATGAGGGTAGTGCGTACGATGTAATATATATGGACTTTAGCAAGGCTTTTGATAAGATCCCACATGGTAGACTGGTCATGAAGGTTAAAGCCCATGGGATACAGGGCAAAATGGCAAGTTGGATCCAAAATTGGCTTGAAGGTAGGAAGCAAAGGGTAATTGATGATTTTGTGACTGGAAGGATATTTCTAATGGGGTTCCGCAGGGCTCAGTACTGGGTCCCTTGCTTTTTGTGGTATATATCAACGCTTTAGATTTGAATATAGGGAGTATGATTAAGAAGTTTGCAGATGACACTAAAATTGGCTGTGTGGTTGATAATGAAAAGGAAAGTCATGGGCTGCAGGAGGATATCAATCTACTAGTCAGGTGGGCAGAGCAGTGGCAAATGGAATTTAATTCAGAGAAGTGTGAGGTGATGCACTTTGGGAGGGCTAATCAGGAAAGGGTATACACATTAATCAGTAGGCCACTTAATAGTGTAGATGAACAGAGAGACCTTGGAGTGCTTGTCCACAGAACCCTGAAAGTAGCAGGCCAGGTGGTTAAGAAGGCATACGGAATTCTGGCCTTTATTGGCTGAGGCATAGAATATAAGAGCAGGGAGGTTATGCTTAAATTGTATAATACTTTGGTTAGGCCACAGCTAGAGAACTGCGTGCAGTTCTGCTCGCCGTATTATAGGAAGGATGTGATTGCACTAGAGAGGATGCAGAGGAGATTTACTAGGATGCTGCCTGGAATGGAGAATCTTGGTTATGAGGACAGATTGAATAGGCTGGGTTTGTTCTCATTGGAACAGAGGAGGTTGAGAGGAGACCTCCATTGATGTGTACAAAATATTGAGGGGCCTGGACATAGTGGATAGTAAGGGTCTATTTCCATTGATGGATAGGTCTATTATGAGGGGGCATCGTTTTAAGGTGGTTGGTGGAAGCTTTAAAGGGGATTTGAGCGGGCGCTTCTTTATGCAGAGGGTTGTGGGGATCTGGAACTCTCTGCCTGGAAGATTGGTGGATGCAGAAACCCTCACCACTTTTAAGAGATAGTTGGACAGGCACTTGAAGTGCAGTAACCTGCATGGTTACGGACCTAGAGCTGGTAATTGGGATTAGACTGGATGATCTTTTGTTGGACGGTGCAGATATAATGGTAAGTGCTGCAGGGAATAGAATCCGTCCAGGGTGATTTCCTGGACTAGTTTCGATCGCCTGGATGGGTCGGAGAGGAAGTTTCCCAGAATTTTTCTCTCAATTGACCTGGTTTTTTATCTGGTTTTGCCTCTCTCCAGGCGATTACATGGCTCCGGTTGGGGTGGAGTCTAGAATGTTTCAGTATAAGAGGTGTCGCAGTTGTGTGGGGCGGGCTGAATGCTCTTTGCCTTTCCGTCATTGTTCATTAGGTTTATATGTAACCTTTAGGGCTGCTGACCAAGGGCCCTGCAGCTCTTTGTCGGCTGGCGCAGACACGATGGGCCGAAATGGTCTCCTTCTGCGCTGTAAGTTTCTGTTTCTAAGTCCAGATCAATCACCTGGCTCTGCACCACAACATAGGATATCTTACAAGTCTGCTCCTGATGTCTGCGCTTCATTATTTAGTATTTGGCACTGACTTTCACTGTCCTTTTTTGAGACTTGGGTGGTGTCTATCCATTCTTTGCTACATGAATCTGTGCTGATACTTTCTCAAAGCCTGCACTCCCACAGTTAGATGCCAAGTGGCACGCTCGTCTTTTTTTCTCAAAGAAATATTAACACTGTGGGTGGCTCAGTAGGCTAGTGATTGTACACGAGATTCCCAAAGCAAGCGCTCTACTCGGGACTCCTACACAGCACCGAGCCCAAGGTGGGCAGAGGAAACGTTTCAAGGACACCCTCAAAGCCTCCCTGATAAAATGCAACATCCCCACTGACACCTGGGAGTCCCTGGCCAAAGACCACCCTAGGTGGAGGAGGTGCATTTGGGAGGGTGCTCATCGCCGAGAGCATGCAGAAATCCAGTGCAGGCAGCGGAAGGAGCGTGTGGCAAACCAGTCCCACCCACCCTTTCCCTCAACAACTATCTGTCCCACCTGTGACAGAGACTGTAATTCCCATATTGGACTGCTCAGCCACCTGAGAACTCACTGAGTGGAAGCAAGTCTTCCTCGATTTTCAAGGGATATGATGAGGTGGATTTAAACTCTCTCCAATTGTGGGGGTGGGAGGGTGCAAACCTAGTGTCGTGAAGGCCCCAGTCTGGGACCCCCTCCCTCCATGTGCTGCAGCTGCTAATGTTTGAAGTGCCAAGGGTCGGTAGGGGGCTGTTTGCTCATCAGTACCTGACATACTGGTGGAGCAGGGCTGCCAGCTCTGGTTGGAGGCATTCCTGAAGGCTTGATCACGTGACCTCAGATCATGTGATGTCTGATCACATGTCTTCTACGCATGTTATCGGATTTATGGGGATAACAGTTTGGTCCCCTGTAGTTGAGATGCTTTATGTGTAGTTTGGCGCCAACAGCTGTTGGTGTGAGAGGTTCCAAGAACCAGGAGGCCACCCGAGAGCAGATGAAGAGGGAAAACCGAAGACCGGGAATAGGGGAAACCATTCTCGTTTTTTTCCCCCCCCCCTCTCTCCACCACAGTCTCCATCTCTGCATCCAACTCCCATTCTATGGTCTCCCCATTTCTTCACCCCCCCCCCGCACCCCTGCCAGTTCTGGGCTTTTATGTAATGGAGCACCCACAGCAGCAGAGAACCCCCTCTATCCCTGGCTGCACAGCTCATCACATTCAGTCCCACAGTTTCTCTGCTGCTATGCATGCTGTTTAGATATATCTCCATTACACAAAAACGGTGTTTTTTCACCTGCTGCTGCCTCTCACTTGCCTTAAGTTGCCAAATTTGGCCTTTTGAGTATCCCCCATTTTAATTGCTCCACCATTGGCAGCTGTGCCTTCTGTTGCCTAGGCCCTAAACTCTGGAGTTCCCTGCTTAAACCTTTCTGCCTCTACCTCTCTTCCCTCCTTATTAAGACGCTCCTTAAAACCTACCTCCATCTGCTTGAATTATGTGGCTCATAACAAATTTTGTTTGATCGTGCAGGCAAGTGGTGTTGAGGTAGAAGATAAGCCGTGATCTCATTGAATGGCGGAGCAGGCTCGAGGGGCCGAATGGCCTACTCCTGCTCCTATTTCTTGTGTAACCTACACCGTCGGACATTTTACTACCTTTAAAGGCGCTTATATAAATGCTAGTGGTAGTAAACAGACTTTGTGCATTGATGGTTGTCCGTGGTTTGTAATTTGCGAGTGTCCAAGATTTCATGGAGACCTATTGTAATGCAAGTTATTTGGGGTCGTCAGTAAGTATCCATTTATTGCAGGCGTCTGTACAGGTTTCACTATACAGTGATTGCTTATAGCCAGACATACCTTGCCATCTAGTGCCAGAACATCAGGATTGCAACTACTGGCTATGTGTCAGTCTTCAATTGCTAGTTGCACCTCATCCCTCTGTTACATTAACTCTCCCATCACGGCACTAAGTATATTTTAATTAAGCTCAATATTTTTGCCTCAGTTATCTTCGCTGTCAGATTGTGCTAGATATATAGTCTAAGCAGTTTTAAATTTACTAGTTTCCATTTCTGCTACTTTAAAGCAATAATAGTTTATTTTATCTTCAACACTTGATATTTTATATTCCTCATGAGGTACCTTTTGCACTTGGGATACCCTTAACAACTTTCTTTTTAGATCTTACAACCTATACTTCTCCAACTTTATAGCTCATGGTTGAGATGAGTTTTGTAACTTTTCTGTACCCCTTCTAATATTTTGTGAGGTGACCAAACGTATGGTCTCGCCAGTATATCAGAAAGAAAGACTTGCATTTATATAGCACCTTTCATGACCACTGGACGTCCCAAAACGCTTTACAGCCAATGAAGTACTTTTGAAGTGTAGTCATTGTTGTAATGTAGGAAACATGGTAACCAATTTGCGCACAGCAATATGATAACGGCCCGCTAATCTGCTTTTGGTGATGTTGATTGTGGGATAAATATTGGCGAGGACATCGGGAATAACTCCCCTGCTCTTCGAAATAGTGCCATGGAATCTTTTACGTCCACCTGAGGGGGCAGACGGGGCCTTGATTTAATGTCGCATCTCTGACAGTGCAGCACTCCCTCAGTACTAGATTTCTGTGCTCAAAGCCTCAACATACTTTATATATCTGTGTAAGCTCATTCTATTGCTGTATATTCCAACACTCTATTAGCTCTTGTGTTGCTTTGACATGGCTGGACATTAAAAGCAGCATCTGTTACTTCCGGCTAATTTTTGAAGCCTCCCTGTGCAGCTCCCCTCATTGTAAGCTTGTGTCCTGTTTTATTTTGACCGATGTGTAATACTTTACATTTACCAGTATTCAATTTCCTTTGCTATGTGTTTGCCAGATCCATAACCATGCTAAATCTTTTTGTAAATCCTTTCCTACTGTCCCTACTGTTTTTCCTTTTTTTCCTGTTTGTCAGCAGATTCATTCAGTCTGCAAGTGGTTTTGGTACCCCAAGTTCATAAAGACGCTCTGGTAATGTTCAAAGAGGTGATGGGAGAAAGGAGTTCTATTTGTGGCATTTTCAACCATTACGAAAACTCTGGAGGGTATTGAGAGTGGGGTCATAAGATTTTGAGATGTTATAGAAATTTTAAGATCCAATTAGTGTTTCGACTGCAGATTCTGACCTTTGCCCTGCTTCTCTTTCAGGACACTGAAGAATTTATATTACCAACTGGAGCCAATAAGACTCGAGGAAGATTTGAGCTGGCTTTTTTTACGATTGGTGGCTGCTGTATGACGGGTACGTTTGTGGTGGTTGTTATTAGATCAGTCATACCTGCTGAGAACCATAAATTAAGATCTCTAGGCTAACACCAGTGGACTTGGCAAGTAGCATACCGGCTGTGTCCTGCCTGTAAGTTGTCACTAAGTTGGACTCCAAAGATAGCTGATGGAAGAAATATAAATGATGCACAGATACAGGAGAGGGACAGTTTTTTGAACTTGGGCCCAAGAATCAATGTTGGGTTAGAGTGGAGAGATATTTGGCCAGATCTAAACTGGAGCCCTTCATGGGACAGTGTTGAGAGCTTTGGCCTGCAGCAAACTTGTACTATGCTTGCTGAGAACGTATGACTGGTGCTGACTTCACTTTGTATGCTGTCTCAATCTAATCTTTTTTCCGCCCCCGCCCCCCCCTCCCAACAAAAAAAAAAACACTCTGGTAACCTGTGCAGATACCCATTTCACTATTATTCTTGCTGTGTAATAGCAGATATGGTCAGAAAGGAAGGGTCTTTGTAAGTGAAGGGAAATGTTTGCAGTTCCAGGTAGGAATAGACCAGCGTCCTTCTCTGGTTAGGGACGGATGGAATTTGTTTCTAAAGAAGATGAATGTCCCAACTTTCTGGTTAATAATTGTAAATAAAATTAATTTAATCTCTATCCGGTTTCCAGTGGAAATCGCACCATATTTCCAAACGGCTCCTACTAGTTGGCAGGCACATGTACAGAGTTCCTTTTAGTTGATGTGGAAGCAGTCCAGTTGGTGGATGCTCGTCACTGAATCTGACCTGGGAGTGCAGGATGTTTGCAGGTGTAAAGAGGATAAAGGTTCGTACCCCAGTAACTCACTTTAGGCACTGGTTACTCATTTAGCATTGTGACACCAGCTTCAAAATGTTCCTCTGGGAAACAGAGTTTGACATTGATTTAAGAACCTAGAACCTGCCTCTGTATAATGGTTTACAGCTCTTCTCTGTTTCATCAGGGGCTGCTATCGGTGCAGTAAATGGCTTGCGTCTGGGCTTGAAGGAGACTCGGGATATGGTTTGGTCAAAACCCAGAAATGTTCAGTGAGTACCCATTCGTGTGAGGCTGCCCGTCCTCTGTTAGTTCTCTAATGGACAGGGAAGGCTGCAAAGGTGTGGACTTTCTCGGGAACTGTTATGTTTGGAGCTCAATGTAAAACTAACTTGGCTCAATTTGCAATAGGTAGAGAAAGCTTGAAACCCTATTGTGTTTTTCTCTCAAACTGGAAAAAGCACTTGTTTGTCAATGTCAATCAGTGTTAAATTCAGAAATTGTTGCAAATGCTCCCCAATGTATTCCTCCTGTCGTCTTATAGTTGGGATGATTCTTTTTTTAAAAGATACTCCTCTCTATATTTGCTATACCACCCTCTTTAATAACGTGCCATGCAGCATCCTTGGCATGAGGGCAAGCAGCCTGATCCCAAGTAACAGTGCCCTGCTACTGGCCTGGAAAGTGGCGTTTCCGAATCCCTCCAGTGAGGAAGCTTTGTTTTTAAGCGGTAACATTTTAGCAGCTACAGAGTCTGGGGTCCCTATGAGGGCAAAAGTCTTGCTTTATGCACTCTCTTTGTGACTTTCGACAAAAAAAAACTGTTTGGGAATTGATGGAATGAGAGAAATATTTTTTCCAGCCCCCCCACCTTCCTGGTCTGAAGAGGCTGTTATATTGCATTCAACCACTAGATGGCGATTATAGATTTGATCAGTGAATGATGGGAGAGACTGAGCAAATGAGAAGGGCAGGCTGAGATTGACTTGTGTGGATTACAAGGGCACAAATTCCACAAGCCAAGCAAAAACTGAGAAGTAGGGGTGGGCAATCATTTTTTTGGAGCAACATTCTATGTTGCATTATTTATCTGGCTTTTGCTTGCTCATGGGACATGTGTGTCTTCGTAAATATAACCATAAATGCACACTTATTATCTAGCCTTTTTCTACTGCTGCCCAGCAAAGTTGCAGAATAATTGGGCAATTAAAAACACGAGTTGCCATTTGAAAGCTGGCATGTATAAACTTTTTTTTAAACGGTATTTATATAGCATTTTACCACCCATGGAATGTCCCAAGTGCTACACAGCCAATGAATTATTCTGAAATGTAATAACTAGTTGACACACAGCAAATTCCCACAAACGGCAAATGAGATAAATGGGCATTTAATGTGTTTTTGATGATAGTTGTGGGAGAAATGTTGGCCAGGACAGCGGACGAACTCCCTGCTCTTCCAATAGTGTCGAGGGATCTTTAATGTCCACATGAACCACAGAAACAGACAAGCTTGTCCGCAGTTTAGCATCTTGCGCCGAGAGATGGATCTTCAGCAAAGCAACAAGCTCTCATTACCAACGTTCCCCCTAAGCCGTGCGACTGTGCAGCAATCTGGGGGTCCCATGCAGGACGAAAGAGACATCACATGGCCATGAGGCATATTTAAAGGAACAGCACACGAAAAAGAGAGGGAACATTGCTCATTACTGCGCAGTATTAGCCGAGATTGTGTGATCCAAGTTCAATGGCGTGCACAATCTTTTGATTCAGATGTCCGTGTGTGTACTTTCGGCAGATTTTCTAATGTTTAACAAATCAGGTGCTCATTCCTTCAATTGTTTTTGATACAACCTACAACCTGACTCGTGAGTGTCGTACCAACTGAACCAAGCTGGCTTTTTTTTATCCCACATTTAAAATAACTGGTGTTTCCTGTTTGTTTTCGTAACCTGTGTAAGAACAGTAATTGAGGTGTTTAGGCTTTTTTAGAACTTCAGCTTTTGCCCATTCCAGTAGGGTAGATGGATACTGTACTTGTGTCCTATACTGCCTAGCATTCTGGTTTCCCCACAGTGCACATACCCAAGGGAGTCCAGATACCCGAGTGAAGGAAAGACTAAGATTGAGCTCGCTCATATTCCACAGGCTAGCTGTGAAGCTGAAAAGGCCAGGAGCAATTTGCCTGCTTGTTCTTAGTTGTTTTGTGCAGTGGGGGGCTATGTGTGTATTGTTGCTGTGATTCAAACTGGGAATAATAAACAGACAAAGAATGAGTGAACGAATTTTGAGAGCATTAGTTTCTGTCCAAAACAGAAGGACTTTTATCGGCTTGTTTTCGCCCCTTGTCCTTGTGTTGCTGAATTGGCAGTTTCTTTTTCAATCAGATCTGCATTTGATTGCTGACCCAGTTAGGCACAAGATGTTTAAATCATCCTTAAATTTAAAAATAAATCGCATTAATTTTCCTGGTTCTAAGTTCCTGGACCCGGAGAAAATGTTAGTCCTGACAGACCACTTATGACACACAGCTTGGAAAGGTAGTAAATAGTGAGGGGGGCAAGTAGCAGATTTCAGGAGGACATAGATTGGTGAAATGGGGCAGAAACATGGCAGACAAAATTTAATGCAGAGCATTATGAAGTGATGCGTTTCATAAAGAATGAAGAGAGGCAATATAAATGGTACACTTTTTTTAATAGGGCTGCAGGAACAGAGAGTGCACATACACATCTTGAAGGTGATAGGATAGGGCAAGTTGATCAGGCTGTTAAAAAGGCATACAGGATACTGGGCTATATAAATAGAGGAATAAGAGTACAAAGCGAGGTAGTTATAAATTACCAGGTCGGCCTTGGGTGTGGAGTATTATGTCCAATTCTGGGCATCACCGATTAGGAAAGATGTTGAGGCTTTGGAGAGGATGCAGAGGAGATTTACCAGAATGGTGCCAGGTATGAGGGATTTGTGTGGAGACTAGAAAAGCTGGGATTGTTAATGGGAGATTTAATGGGTAAGGGGTTTTGATCGAGTAGATGGGGAGAAACTATTAAGATAATTGGCAAAAAAAAATCGGGAAATTAGAATTTTTTTTGCGCAGAGAGTTAAGATCTGGAAAGCATTATCTAAAAGGGTGGTGGAAGCAGATTCAGTAGTGATTTTCAAAAGGGAATCCGATTTTATATACTTTTAAAAAGGAGACATTTGCAGGGCTAGGGGGCGAGAGCAGGGAAGTGGGACTAATTGGATAGCCCCTTTTTCAAAGAGCTGGCACAGGCACAATGGACATTCTGTGCTGTGATTCTATAATTCACTGGAAAATAATGAGTCGGTTGTGCTGCAGTGTCTAGTTTATGCCACAATTACCTAATTAAGAAACTGGAGTGTATCATCTTTGAGCTGATCTTGCATATCCGTCTGAATAATTCATATGCTCAGACCCTGACCTGGTGAGTCTGTCCATGCCATAATTTGACAGTCAGTAGCTGCCACATTTGAAATTTTTTTTAAATAGCCTCCCTATTGCGCTATTCAAAAGTTGTCCTTTAATCTAAACCGCAACCGGTGTAATTCCTGGAAGTTTATGCCCCTCTCTTTATGATGCCAGTAGGATCCAAATGCAATGTCTGGTGCCACAACACACTCGGCCCGTTGGTACTTGGTGTTTTGTGAACTAACCAGCAGTGCTTAAAGGGACTGCGGCAAGCCAATAAAAATATCAAAAAAGAGAATATGCGCAATTATATAATTCCCCCACCAGTGCCCTCCTTGGGATCCCCTCCACATAATTGAAGCGGGTGCATGAAAACCAATGCCTACGTTTCCATATAACAAATGTTAAGGAGCCGCTGCAAGATTCCCCCTTGTGACTCTACATGAATGGTGTCCAGTGTTATTACTCAATTGTTTTCTATTTTAGTATAGTACCAAAATGCAATGGGAAAAACCATACTTGAGCCAAAACTCCTCTTGTGCTGTGTGACATTGCTCCCACTGCCAATACTTCATCCTGACGTGGCTCTTGTTGGACAGAAGTCCAGTCTGGAAGGTTAAACTTTATAATTTCAGTTCAAATGGACAAAGCATGGATGTTCATAGACCCATGGGTGCACTTAGTAAAATCTTGATTATGGGCTGCTATACCACACTGATTGATTAAGAAGGTCCTCAGTTTGACCTGTGGTCTGGACTGAATTAACTTGGAAGAAGGGACTGAGTGTAACTTGGCCAAGTTTGCTGATGATACAAAGATGGGAGGAAAAGCAATGTGCAAAAGGACATAGACAGGCTAATTGAGTGGGGAAAAATTTGGCAGATGTATAATGTTGGAAAGTGTGAGGTCATGCACTTTGGCAGAAAAAAAATCAAAGAGCAAGTTGTTATTTAAATGGAGAAAGATTGCAAAGTGTCGCAGTACAGTGGGACCTGGGGATACTTGTGCATGAAACACAGAAGGATAGTATGCAGGTACAGAAAGTGATCAGGCAGGCCAATGGAATCTTCCCCTTTTATTGCAAAGGGGATGGAGTATTAAAGCAGGGAAGTATTGCTACAGCTATACAGGGATTGGTGAGGCCACACCTGGAATACTGCATGCTGTTTTGGTCTACATATTTACGAAAGGATATACTTGCTTTGGAGGCAGTTCAGAGAAGGTTCTCTAGGTTAATTCTGGGGATCAAGTCTGGGGATAAGTCTGGTTGACTTATGAGGAAAGGTTGAGCAGATTGCGCCTCTACTCATTGGAATTCAGAGAATGAGAGGTGATCTTATCGAAACGTATAAGATTGAGGGGGCTTGACAAGGTTGATGCAGAGAGGATGTTTCCACTGATGGGGGAGACTAGAACTAGAGGGCACGATCTTAAAATAAGGGGCCACCCATTTAATTTCTTCTGAGGGTTGTAAATCTGTGGAATTTGCTGTCTCAGAGCTGTGGAAGCTGGGACATTGAATAAATTTAAGACAGAAATAGACAATTTCTTAAATGATGGGTTATGGGGAGCAGGCAGGGAAGTGGAGCTGAGTCCATGATCAGATCAGCCATGATCTTATTGAATGGCAGAGCAGGCTCGAGGGGCTGTATGGCCTCCTACTCCTATTATGTTTTAACTGATTTATTACTGTGGAAGTGGTAGTTTGTCTCAGGCTGGTGGGGGTGAGGGAAATAATCAGCTGTGTCTCTGTGTGTCTCTGTGTGTGTCTGTGTCTCTGTCTCTGCCGCCTTTTCCCCACCTTCCTCCCTATCTCCATAATCAGGAGAGGTGATCTGGCTGGAGAGTCTAGAACTAGGGGGCATAGTCTCAGGATAAGGGGTCAGCCATTTAAGACTGAGATGAGGAGGAATTTCTTCACCTGAGGGTTGTGAATCTTTGGAATTCTCTACCCCAAAGGGTTGTGGATGCTCTGAATATATTCAAGGCCGAGATCGATAGATTGTTTGGACTTGAGAGATCGGGTGGGAAAATGGAGTTGCGGTGGAAGATCAGCTATGAGTTTACTGAATGGCAGAGCAGACTTGTGCTGCTGGTGTCTGTACAATAAGGTCTTAGCGCATGTCATCACCTTTTATTGAGGTGTTTGGGAACACAGCGCTTTCGGATCTGAGTTCCAACTTCTAAAAGCAAATGTTCGTGACCACAGTTACATAATTTCTTTAAAAATAAATTAGGAAGCATTCTAGTTTTTCTACGGTTACGTAATCCTGTGTTGGGTGTTATCAGTCACTGGGCAGCTGCTTCAGGACATGCAATGAGTGCGTGTTATCAATTTGGTGCACCAAAACCAGGGCAGTAACTCCCATCCTTTCCCTCACAATATTGCTTGTTGGAATGCTTCATTCTCTCTGAGAAACCCCTTGTTGATTGTCTGTCTCTCCTCTCCCAACTACATTTCTTCCTAATTGTTAGAAGTTCTAGGAAGTGAACATAATGGAACTGCATTTTTGCTTTTCGAAGTTCCAAGATCTGAGTCCCAAAGCGCTGTATACCCAAACATATACAATCTGCAGCATTGGCAAATGAGTTTATATGGTTTTTAATTTGAGATTGCTGTCTAGAGAAATTAAGATACTCAAAGTCTTCCTGTTCAATAGCCCTGGAGTTTTTTGTTTGGGGGTGGGCTGATGAAGAATTAATCTCATATAGCATGCGTTTTCTGTAGGTGTCCCACTTGCTTTCTGCCACACTTTAGCGGTGACTTTTTAGCGAGGTCTGAGGGGTCAACTGAGATTTTTGGAATTATGAAATCTGTTTGATAGGTTAAACATGAAGATGTTTCCACTTGTGGGGAGTCCAAAACTAGGGGCCAAAAAAAAAAAGATAATCACTAATAAATCCAATAAGGAATTTAGGAGAAACTTTTTGCCCAGAGCTTGGTTAGTTAGAGAGTGGAACTCGCTGTCACGTGGTGGAGTTGAGGCAAATAGTACAGATGCATTTAAGGGGAAGCTAGGTAAGTACATGAGAGAGAAAGGAATAGAAGGTTATGTTGATGGGGCAAAATGATATCAGGTGGGAGGAGGCTTGTGTGGAGCATAGACCAGTTGGGCCGAGTGGCCTGTTTCTGTGCAGAAAATTCTATAATGTATCCTGACTCAGCGTGAGCTTGGCACAGGAGATCTGTTCTATTACAGCACACACTTCCTATCAGTGTTCCCTCACACTCCCCACGAGGCACCCCATTGGAGATCTGCTAGTATTCTATAACTACTTTAATTGCTATTATCCACAAAATAACCCTTTGGCTAAATTGTTAATTGGGACTAGGACTGTAAACTGTGTGTGTGTAATTAACGGAAATCTTTTTAACAGTTCTAGACAAAACTATAATTTTTAACCTCAACATCATCCCATTTAATACAGCATGTAAGTGCTTGAGATTTATGGTGCTGGTGTAACTGGGCTTTCAGTAATGCTGAAAGAGCAAGCGCTGTGTGTTAAATGTTCTGTTCTCGGGAAGCACAAGTAGATGCTGAGGGGACAGCGTGTTCAGGCACTGACATAAAAAGACCTACTTCAGTGTGTCTGTGCAGTAGGCGCTAATCCTCAGTAGCAACAAGCAGGATAACCATCGATTGGCCTCCTGCTGTAGAGGCTGACCGTGTGAAGCAATGTGCCTGCCATACCTTGTAGCTCCAAATGTAACTGAGTTTCCTGATCACTGGGAGCTATTGTGCGTCTTTTAAAAGCCGATTTAGAAGCTTGCAATTGTATACTCCTTTGATTACCTCAACATTTATTTAACTTCTGTATAAAATGAATGGATTTATTGACTCTGCAGCTACGCTTCATAAATTCTCATGCTATCGTTATTTAAATGCAAGAAGTTGGTGCAATATGTTTCAGCATTTGTGGTCCCACTTTTAACTCATTTTGAAATATGTAACTGTTCTGTAGTTCACTGTTGCTGGGAGAAATATTATGGTTCATTGAGTTCATTGTTTGTAGAATGGCATGTTTTAATGTCATGTGGCCTATTGAGCTGTGGGTCAAATTGTTTCTCTTAACACTCCAGTTGATTGTAACTGGGATCATAGGACATTTTAGAAACTGAGTGAGACCATTGATCCCAATAAGTCTGCTCCTTTTTGATTAAGCTCAACCCAAGCGTCTCACCATATCCCTCCACCCCCTTCTTTCTTTCTCCAAATCCTATTTAGTTGCCCCTAAAACCCATGCTTCAGTGACCTTATTCCGTACATCTGTTACCCTTGCGTGAAATATTTCTGCCTTAATTCCCTATGTACTCTTAACTTTTGAAATAGCTCTTCAAACCTTTATTAATGTATCAGCTTTATTAAATGCTGTGCCGTGCCTACCACTGACTGAATAAAGCTTACTATAGTCAGTTTGGGGTATTCAGTTTATCGGACTAATGGTTGCCAGAGGTTTTAAGGCTGCCTTTGGGACCATTTGCTTCAACAGCCACGTTTTATTATTTCTCCAGTGCGCCATGTGGTCCAGGTCCAACCCTTGCTAAGCTCCACTCTATTAGCCCAGGCTTCCACTGGCACACCATGTCGGGACATTCATTTAAATCTTTGCCCTCGTTTGCAATTCCCTCCCACAGACTTGCTCCACCTTTCCCCCCCCACTTAATCACTCTGCTCTTTCAATGTACATTCTCTTTCTCTTTCTTCCCCCCCCCTCCTTCACTCTGGCAGCTATCTCACTACCACTCAGGAATATTCAGCCCAAACCCCTCTGCCCTGTCACATTTCCAAATCTTCAGGAGTTCCTAAAACCCACCTGGCTGCACTTTTAATCACTTCCCCTAACTCCTGCTCTCTAAAGCCACTTTCTAAAAGGCTCTGGAAGGCCTTGTTAAGTGTACGATAGAAGTACAACTCAAATATTTCTAAATTTGCACTTTGAAAACGTGTTTGAATGTTTAAAGAGCTGCAGGTAAAATGTCTTGTTTTGCAGAATCCTGAACATGGTCACAAGGCAGGGAGCTCTGTGGGCCAACACACTAGGCTCCTTGGGTAAGTGTTGGTGCATTTACTTTTCTGATTAATTATTTCTGACATTGTCTGAACTATTGTCTGAAAATTGATCATTTCTGATAAATCCCATACGCAGAAGGTTATTGGTCGAGGCCTTCGCCTCAAAAAAAGCCTAGAAAGAGTGCTTTTCCTCCTCGTTCGTTAGTAAATCTGTTTTTATTGATTGTGAAAATATATTACTGCCAGCAATATCATCTCCTCGATACATAATTCCTCTCTTTTTCCCTGCTCCCCACCCCAGGAATTTAGCAATTTTTAGGTTAGCATTGAAACTTTCCTCATTTTCCCTTTTCCTGTCCAGAAAGTGCTGACTCCATTGATGTAATAGGATTCTGCATGCAGGGGTCACTCCAGTACCTAGAGTAGGATTCTATGTACAGTGATCACTGACTCTCCCCAAAGCTGAATGTTCCTCGGGTGTTGTGTCTTGGTGTGTGGTGACTTGCTATTTGGCTGTGACGGGAGCCCAATATTGTCTCCATCCAAGGGAGTTGTGCTCACTCCCTGTGGAGCTGACAAGCAGGAGTGGGATTCTAGTTCCCCCCCCCCCCCTCCAATTCCTAGACCAAGTGTAGTACCTCTGTAACTGTTTCAGCTTAGATCAGCTGACAGCAGAGAGTCTGGGTCGAATTGGTGCCATTCTTCATCTTTTCTCCCGCGCCCACCTTGGAATTGACCACTCTGAGAAGCCCATTGGTGATTTGTTGCTGTTTTCATGGAATGTATGTAAGGTGGAAATGAACAGATTTTTGAATTATAGGAGAGTTGAGGGTTATGGGGAGTGGGCAGGAAAGTGGAGTTGAGGCCAAGATCAGATCAGCCATGATCTTATCAAATGGCCTACTCCTCCTATTATGTTCTTATGCTTCACTTTCTTTCCCTTCCCTCATTCTTTACCCCTCCCCTTGTCAATTCCTTCCTCTTCTGAAAACACTGCCTCTCACTGACCTATAATTCCAAGTTTTCTGACAGCCCATCGGGTACCTTGCTCAAATGGCTATTGAGTCTAGCGTGAGTGTTGTCCTTTTGGAGGGCATCACAGCACGGCTTGACCCTTTCCTTGTGCGACATTCACACGTGTGCTTTCTAGTGGCTTTACTAAAAAGAAAGACTTGGATTTATATAGCGCCTTTCACAACCATCAGATGTCTCTAAGCCAATCCCTAGAACGTGTTCTCTGAATTTTAGCCCAGGCCTCTGCATTGCTAGTCAGTACCATAATCATTGCACTACAGAAATCAAGTGCAGGCAGCGGAAGGAGCATGCGACAAACCAGGCTCTCTGCCCACCCTTTCCCTCAACGACTATCTGTCCCACCTGTGACAGAAACTGTGGTTCTCGTATTGGACTGTACAGCCACCTAAGAACTCATGCTAAGAATGGAAGCAAGTCTTCCTCGATCCCGAGGGACTGTCGATGATGATGACTGTACCTGTACAGTGTGATGTATACTGCTTCATGTTTGCATTGTCTACATTCAAGACTGATGCACTCCAAGCCTCACTGCCACCTTTGTACAGCACTGATTTGGCCATGACACTTATACCTGCCTGTATCTTTATGCAGCTCTCTTGTACAGCACGTTTGGTGTTGTCATTGAAAAGGTTCGAGGTGCGGAGGATGATCTGAACACAGTGGCAGCGGGGTCCTTGACTGGCCTACTCTACAAATCCACAGGTAAACCAGCATTGGCGTCCAGGGTCTCGATCATCTGGGACTCGGCTTGCTTACTGGTGAGTCGTGTCCGGTCGGTTAGCACCCCAAAGTAATTACAGAATTGGAGGTACATTGTGTAGATGTTCTAAGAAAAGCTACGTGTGGCAGTTTGATGAAGAGGGCCAATTCCCAAATCTGTAAATTGTTGAAGTATTATTAGTTTGAAAGCTAACTTTACAAATCAAAATGTTACAATTGTGTAAGAAGTATTCACGATCCTTTGCAGTGTTGGCTGCACTGAGGTCGTGAAATCTCCTTGTTCATTGATCCCAGTTATTGAGCTATCAACCCTGTCCTCAAACATTATACGTGTGTTGTGTAACACTTATCTAGTAAAGTTTAGCTATTCAACTTGTGCTGCTGTTTAGAAAGAAGCAATAAAACATGAACACACAATCATTAACTGAGTGCTTAAGGTCTGATCTCCAGATGAAGTGACATTTTATTAGCTTTGCAAGATCCCTTCTCGTGGGGCATAGTCTGGTAATGGTCATCTCCTATTGAGTTATTTATTGAGACTTTAAGGGGTACTGCAGAAAAATGATGCTATATCCCACTCGTTTCATTTCCAGGTATATACGGCCACTGGGATAAAGGATCTCTCTCAGCAATGGCCCTTCAGGTAGTTGTGTTTTTTAGATTTTCAGTCAGCGAGTGCTGCAGCCACACATTTTGAAACTGGTGCACATAACATTTACATCGGAAAAGACTGATGAGTCAAAGTAATCTCACTGGACAGTGTTTATTTTCATGGATATTACAACTTGGGCATAGGCCATTTAGCCCACTGCATCAGTGCTGGTGCTAGCTGTTCACCTGTTCTAAACCAAATGTTCAGTGATTCCCCTCCCCCACCCAAGTGAACTTTCCTTCAATAAAAACACAAAATGCTGGAAATCTCAGCGGGTCAGGCAGCATCTGTGACGAGAAACAGTTAACGTTTCGGGTCTGTGACCCTTTGTCAGAACTGTAAAAGTTTGAGCTGTAACAGATTCTTAAGGAAGTGCTGGGACAGGGGAGGAAAGAACAAAAAGGGGAAGGTCTGTGATCGGGTGGAAAGCAGAAGAGATTTGAGACAAAAGGGATGATGGGCAGAAATGGAAATAGTAATGGCAGCTGTTAAGAAACAAAAGATGAGTCGAGATGGGGTGTGAATGGTGGAATCATTACCAGCTGCCATGGAAAAGAGAAAAATAAATTAAAAACACACCACCTCGTGGGGTTCAAATAAAAGGATGAACTTTCCTTCACCCTTTGCTTAAGTGATCACCTCTCGTGAAACATTCAGATGTTATGTGAGGATTGATGTACAAATATAAGATGAGAATCCTGTGCGATATCAAACCGAAGAAAGCTACTCACCTTTTTGAGGTTGCATCTGATCAATATGTTACTCACTGAGCAAATCCTGATTTGCTGCAGTCGAGGGGAACAATCCAGAACTCTGCAATAGTTTACCTGCCAGTGTTTTCCTGAAAAAAGTACAGCCCGTATAGGGTGAATCATTGGCCCTTGCCACAAGATGGCTGATCTGATTGAGTTCCGATCTGAGAAATAGGGCTTTCCTACATTGGTCTGCTCCTGTTCCTGTGTACCCATCAGCCCCTGAGCTTGCCCCAATCTAATTCAGTCAGATCATGGCTGATCTGTATCTTAACCCCATCTACTCGCCTGGGTTCTGTAACCATTATTGTCCTTTCCTAACAAAAATTGATCAGTATCAGTTTTGAAATTGTTAATTAATCTAGCCCTTATAATCTGATCTATTCCTTGATTTTATTTTAAATGTGATTTTTTTATTTGGGTGGGGAAAAAGTAAATGATTCTGTGCTTTCAGTAACGGCATTTGACTAATGAGGACCCCAAAAGCATACGCTGAGTTGAGTGACAATGAGATCACTGCCAAAATCGAAAGGGGCTCATTTAAGGGAGTATATACTTGGTGCTACTGCATGCTCGACCATATTCAGACTTGTTTAGCCCAACTTTGAGTACTTGTATTCTGCTGTGATTAACTTTTTCCATATCTGCTAGCTCCCAATCAGATTCTCTGTGGCACTGCCCTCCAGCACACCCACGGATTGTTATGAAGCAGCTTTTTGCTGCAATGGAGACCCAATAACAAAATTCTGCATATTTCTTATCTGATGAGATTTCAATTCTTTAGTATTATAGATGTGGAGAAATACTCTAAGCACCTTCCCAGGCTCCCTGGTGGGATAGTGTCCATGGCCGTATTACGTGAGACAGAGCTGAATGTCCCCAGGGTTTAGGGTTCTGTCTCCAGTCTGAGCTGGGTTAGCTGATCTCTCCCAATGTGGCAATGCAAGTGCTACTGTCTGTATCTTTCTTTTGGGATAGGCAGGAATGTAAATTAGTCACGGTTCCTGCTCCTGATCACTATCCAGTCTGTGGATTGTTGGTGTGGCTGGTGTGAGGACAGCCTCAGGTTTGGATGTGTTGCTCCGGTGTGCCCTGTCCTGCAGGTGCTCACCACTGAAGCTGATGTATGAAGAATGGTCAGGTGGGTGAGGTACCTGAGATCAGCCAGTGGGTGTGAACCTGCCCCAGCCTGTGGGGAGTGGGATTGGAGGCGGCGGCAGTCCCTTTCTGTTCCTTCACACCATTCGCAACCTCCTCAATCCTACCCTCCTTTTACCATTGTACCAAAGGCTCCAGTTGAGATGGATGCACTGCTTTTGTGTGTTTTTTTCCAAGGAAGGTGCTTACATTTTTGTGCAGTTAGTGGTGCTAAAAAGGTAAAGATGGATTCTGATCAATTTTTTTGAAGGCATTGGAACCAATGTTCCCTTTTTATATATAAAAAAAAATGTGGGTCCCTTTGACAGCCCGTTCAAAAGCCGGTGAGCGGGCTGTGCCGGATCCAAATATTTGCATGGCCATACAACTTAAAGGGAACTTGCCTAGAGCTGTTGCTGATGGGATTGTATGTTGGCTCTTCAGCTGTTGAAATTGTTCTAATATTGCTTTGCGCTCCTGGTGATCTAAAAGTCTGTCTAGATTCACCTGAAGGCAACCCAGTGTCTCTCCACGAGTTGCTGTTGTGCGGGTCTGGTGTCCAGTTACTCTTCAAACCATGTACAAGGCTTCACATCACCAGTGCCTAAAGAAGTGTTTTGGTATCTTTTTTTTTTTCCCCCCCACATTTTATTTCAAGAAGCCAAACATCGCAAGCTGAAACACAAACTGGCAAATCTGGAAAGAATAGTCCAGGTATAAACACTTTATTAAAAAAAAATTAAACATTTTTTGGGGAGAAACTTATTGTACTGGTTTTCATGCTGATTTACTGCTGGTTTCTCAATTCCCTGTCCCCATCACCTGCCCTAAACAAATCTACAGCAGCATTACCTGCGAGACACTCGCCATCTGACAGGAGGAGAGGGGGGGAGCTGCCTGCTTGTCAGCTGTGGCTCAGTGCAAATGTGCTACCCACTGAGTCGGAAGGTTGTGGATTCAAGTCCCACTCCAGGAACTTGAGCACCTAAATCCAGGCTGACATTCCAGTGCAGTGCTGAAGGAGCACTGTTCTGTCGGAGGTGTCGTCTTTCAGATGAGACGTTAAACCGAGGCCCCATCTTTCCCCTCGGGTGGACATAAAAGATCCCATGGCACTATTTCAAGAAGAGCAGGGGAGTTAACCCTGGTGTCCTGGCCAATATTTATCCCTCAATCAACATAAGCAGTTTATCTGTTAATGATCACATTGCTGTTTGTGAGAGCTTGCTGTGTGCACGTTGGCTGCCGTGTTTCCCACATTACAACAGTGACTACACTCCAAAAGTACTTCATTGGCTGTAAAGCACTTTGAGACGTCATGTGGTCGTGAAAGGTGCTATAGAAATGCAAGTCTTTCTATAAACTACACCATTTGTTGTGCAGGGAGAACTGTTGTGTAACTCTATGTAGGAACAGCTGTGTATACAATCCTTCGAGTCTGCAAGGCAAACTGCTGACCTTGCTCTCCAGAGTTCCTACGTACATGCAGAGACTTGTTTGTGCCTGATTACATATCTGTACCGGGCACAGTGCACGGGGGCAGGGTGAGGATGTGTCCTTTATCGCTACATTTTGAATATGTTTCTGCTTTGTTCCTGTGAGTGTACAACACCACAGAAGTCCAAATGTGGAGGTCATGGGTGGATTCCATTCTGTGATTTACAAACAGAAACTCCAGCTGTGAGTTTTCTCTCAATGTTTTGTGAGATTCTTTTAAAGGCAAATGGAGGGAAATTACAAATGATTTTTCCACCCCCCCCCCTCCATTTTCAGTGCACCTCCCATTGTTGAGGATAGTCAGTCTGTGTGCCCCACCCCACCCCTGAAACTGAACAGGGAAGTGCTCAACCTCCACTCTGTGCACTCCTCCCTCAGTGTGGCTAAGATCAGGACCATTGGGGCTAATGCGAGTATATTCAAGAGTGAGATACATAGATTCTTGGGCACTAAGTGAACCAAGGGATATGGAGGATAGGGCGGGAGAGTGGAGTTGATGTAGAAGTTCAGCCATGATCTAATTCAGTGGCGGCGCAGGCTCGAGCGGCCATATGATCTATTCCTGCTCTTATTTCTTATGATGTTTTCACTTCCACCTTGTCTATGCTCTGAAAGTATCTTCCTTTTTATTTTGGGCTGCATTGTCCCCTTATCTGAAGCAGTTGATTTCTTGCTGTTATACAATTCCACAAGCGTCGGTCACACTTCAGTACCATATGGGATTTTGTACAGATGTCACTAGGCTATTCAGCTATGGGAGCATCGCAGCTGGTCCTGCCCTCACTTGGCACTGCTGTTCCCTTAAAGCTGCAGGGTTGCACAGTGCTCTGAAGCTCTCGTGCAGCCAGTGAACTGGCTTTTAAATAGAAAAATCCACACGTGCACAGCATTTCACACAGCCCCTTAAAGGGGCCACGCAGGCCAAAACAATTGGAGGGTACATTGCCTGGCACCCACATACAACCTTGAAGAGGTTGCTGGCTAGCGATAGAAAACGGGAATCCTAGCTGAACTGCAAGAGTGAAGGTGGTATATTAAGAGCACAGCACCAGTCATTCCTGCATGTGAGAGGGTGGGGAGGGAATGCTCAGCAGACTGGGAGGAGTGAGCCATTGGTTGTGCAGATCCCTCCCATTGGGCAGTCTCCAAGTGTTAATATGGTATGGGGCTTGAGAAACAACAGCCCTCTGGGTGCCCAGTGACAAGGGATCCTGTGCACAAGCTGTACTCCAGTTTGAAGGGTGCAGCACCCTGCATAACGGTAGGACTTTCACCCTGCATTTTATTGTATGTTGTGGAAAAGTAAGCAGATGGAATAGTTTGACCGCTTATTATTTTTATGTAAGATGCAGTGTGGGGTATGGACTGGTTTTTGTGCGCACTGATCATCAAAAAGGCTGATTGCCCAACCCTCCTGTTGCCTTTTGCCACCGGTTTGATAAGGGAGGGGTGTCGAAATGTCTGCTATCAACAGTTAGACAGCTGGAAGTGAAACGACTGGCTGTGCTGACCCAGAAGTTGTGCTCTCCGGGTCACTGCAGTTTGTTCCTGTTTGATTTTTGCCCTCCCGAGTTGAATAATTCACAGTGCAATGACAGTCCATGCCGAGCGTTGGAATGCTGTTTATACAGGGCCTGGGAAGGCACATACTAACTCCTCCGTCATCATCACTTGGTTTGGACTGCTATGTGGGATAAACATTACTGTAACTCTGGCAGACTGGAAAAAAAGATGAAATATATAGAGCAAAATGGCGCAGGTTTTGTTTTGAGTACATGTGCTATCAATACACCTTCCAGTACTTGTGAATGAAATGCTTTCTCACTGGGGCATAGTCATGTGGCCACTCATCACCTTCGAAACCCTGCTCCCATCCAATTTTGTGGTTGTATAAAAAGTACCCGATTGTGGAAATGCCCATCCAGTGGTGATGGGGTCTCCCATTTACAAGGTAGCACAACAGGACAAGCTAAGAATAACTCTGGGACATGCCATGCAATTGCACAACTGATCCATCGAGTCAATGCAGGTTTTGGCGAGCTCTCAGTGAGCAGGGCACAACACTGCACACTCCAGTTTTGCCCAAAGGTACTGCCCTACGAGTAAAAGACCAGCCAGCAGGCAATGGGACTGAATCTAGGGCAGTGCTTCTAACTGCAGTGCAGTGTGGTTTAAATGCTGGCCCGGGACACTCTTCAAATAGTGGGCGTGGGATTTTTTTTATGTCCACCTGCAAGGGCAGACAAGGTGTCGGTTTTGAAGACTCATTGGAAAGACAGCACCTCCAACAGTGCTGCACTCCTCAGCACTGGCACTGAGTCTTGGCCTAAATATGTGCTCGAATTTCGAGTGGGAATTGAATCCATGACTCGGGGGCGAGAGTGTTACCAGTGAGCAAGGCTGACCAGATCCATTCCCTTTTCCCATTACACTAGACTGTGCCTTTTTGTTATTACACAGGGCCCAGATGAGGTGAGGGCCCAATGGCAGCACCGGCCAGCCCACACTCCGACTTATGGATAGTAGGAGTATGTGTGTGCACTAGGTCCGTGCAGCAGAGCAGGTCTCCAGTTGTCTTGGTTAACCCTTACCACTGGATCAGGCCCTAGCTCTGTTAATCCAGTGTGGTGGCTGGTGTGCAGTGGCCACCCATGTTAAAAGAATCCACACACTGGCATCTTCCATCCGTCGATATGTAGTTCGGGACCTGGAATATCAGGTCCCTCATTGAAACACCTGTGAACTTATTCCTTTTTGGTGTGGAAACAGGTCATCCTCGACTTGAGGGACTGCCTAATACTATACATTATATAGTACTGAGGTCATGGCATGAAGCTCCCCCATCCTAGTCCATGTGCGATGCAAAATAGCCCAATCCAAGAAAACCCATTGCACTCCCCGTGGATGAACTAGAAAAAATGTTGACATTTAGACCCAATTGATGGCCCAGTGCCGGTGACAGGCAGATATTCCTTCTCCCACCCCCCGGCCCCATGCACACACCTTGTTTATCAAGCCCTTGACACGCTGTGCCCTGCCCAAATAAGGTCATTTCCGAAGTTCTTGTGGCTTGTCCAAAATCCACCCGCCCGGGTTGCGCAGTTTAAAGAGCAGAGTGCAGTCTATACAATCTATTGCCACTCCGCACTCTTTGGCATGTGGTCCACA